>NW_007841898.1:0-707 GCF_000696425.1 Galeopterus variegatus
AAGGAAAAATAAACAAATGGGATTATACCAAACAAAAAGCTTCTGTACAGCAAAAGAAACAACAGAGTGAAAAGACAACCAACAGACTGGAAGAAAATATTTGCAAAATATACATCTGACAAAGGATTAATATCCAGAATATACAAGGAACTCAAACAACTTAACAGCAAAAAACCAAGTAGCCCAATTAAAAAATGGGCAAAGGATCTGGATAGGCATTTATCAAAGGAAGATATACAGATGTCCAGCAGACACATGAAAAAAATGCTCAACATCACTCGACATTCAGGAAATGCAAATCAAAAACACTTTGACATACCATCTCACTCCAGTTAGGATGGCTAATATCCAAAAGACTGAGGATGATAAATGCTGGAGAGGATGCTGGGAAAAGGAACCCACCTACACTGTTGGTGGGACTGTAAAATGGTGCAGTCTTTATGGAAAATGTTATGGAGGTTCCTCAAACAATTACAGATAGGTCTACCATAAGAGCCATACTTTTGAGTCTCCATATAAGTACAGTTTTATTGGTAAAGTGAAGCATAAGCATAACTAAATGTCTACTAAATTTAGTAAACCCTGAAAAATATTATATGAGTGTTATGTATGTATAAATGCTGTAGTTCCACATGGCATGGAGAATATTCACATCAATTCTGTGCCTCTGCAATGTCTCTGGACCACTTTTCAATTAGTAACATTTT
>NW_007841899.1:0-707 GCF_000696425.1 Galeopterus variegatus
GACCAAGCTCATTGATCTAAGTAAACTCATCAGACCAAGTTCATCGATCTAAGTTAACTAAGCAGAGAAAGCTAATCGATCTAAGAAAACTCAGCAGACCAAGCCCTTCTATCTAACTAAACTGATCACACCAAGCTCATCGATCTAAGTAAACTCATCGGCCCAAGCTAATCGATCTAAGTGAACTCATCGTACAGAGCTAATCGATCTAAGTAAACTCGTCAGACCAAGCTAATTGATCTAGGAAAAATAATCAGAATAACCTAAATCATCTAGGAAAACTAATCAGACCAAGCCAATAATTCTAGGAAAAATAATCAGACCAAGCTAATCAGTCTAGCAAAAATAATCAGACCTGACTTATCGATCAAGGAAAATCTAATCAGTCAAAGCGAATCGATCTCGGAAAACAAATCAGACCAAACTAATCGATCTCGTAAAACTAACCAGATCAAGAAAATCGATCTAGGACAACTACTCAGACCAAGGTAGTCGATCTAGGAAAACTAATAAGACCCAACTAATCGATCTAGGGAAACTATTTAGACCCAACAAATTGATCTAGGAAAACTAATCAGACACAGCTAGGTGATCTAGGAAAACTAATCAGACCAAGCCAATCGATCTAGTAAAAATAATCAGACCAAGCTAATCGATGTAGGAAAACTAATCAGACCAATGTTATCAATCTAGGAAAACTAATCAGA
>NW_007841900.1:0-707 GCF_000696425.1 Galeopterus variegatus
GCGGGAGCGCCGCCGCGCTTCCCAAGCGGCGCACTAGCGCATGCGCCACCGGGCCGGCCCCTCAACTTACTTTCTTTTATATTATTCAAAGAAATTTAGCTTTCCACTCTCTGCTTGCCTATAAGTCTCCCTTTCATAACTTCCGCACCATTAATGACTGAGTGCTGTGTTCTGCTCGACGACGAGCTGTCTTTCCAGGTCCTCTTCCTCTACAGAAAAGATACAGCTATAACACAAAAATTTCTAACTTTCTTTTCTTGCTGCACTTAAGACTCTTGGAGAAGAAAAAGGAGCAATAAAATAGAAAATAAATATTATACCACTCACTCCCCACTCTTTGGAAGGTGTAAGTGGCTGCTTTTAATTTTAGTTGTGAATATTTTTCCTCCATTATATAGATTAATGAAAGAAATGGAGCAGTAACATACTAAGAAGAGGCACAGATATCTGTACAAAGGTACACAAATGTTAACACTCATTGAGCTATAATTTGGTATTTTTAATTTTTTAAAAAAATCAGACTCATAAAAAGTGAACATGAACACCCACTGTATAGAATTGCTGATGTGCTGCATGAGCAAAGCGTCCTGTCTCTCTTGTCAAAAGGCATCTATTTCACCCTAGAAAGTTCTAAAGAATGGTAGTAAATTGTATACTACAGTGTGATTGCTAGTTCACTATTTTCTATGGGAGTATTAGTTGTAATA
>NW_007841901.1:0-707 GCF_000696425.1 Galeopterus variegatus
AAAGATAATACAAATCTTTCCATGAACTTTTTGAGAACTCCTCATGTGTATATACGTGTATAAAAATAAGGAATTTGTTCATGTGATTATGGAGGCTGAGAAGTCCCAAGACCTGCAGTTGGCATGTTGGAGACCCAGGAGAGCCAATGGTGTAGTTCCAGTTCGGGTCTGAAGGCCTGAGATTCAGGACAGATGATGTTGTAAATTCCAGTCTGAAAGCCAGCAGGCCCGAGACCCAAGAAGAACTGGTGTTTCAGTTTGAGTTTGAAGGCAGGAAAAGACTGATATCCCAGCTCAAGGCAATAAGACAGGAGGAGTTCCCTCTTACTCGCCAGACTTTTTGTTACATTCAGGCCTTCACCTGTTTGGATGATGCTCTGTGTTAGGGAGGGCAATCTGCTTTACTGAGTCTGTCCAGTCACATGTTAATTTCATCCACAAACACCATCATAAACACACCCAGAATAATGTTTGACATAATATCTGGGCACTACATGGCCCATTCAAGTTGACACATAATATTAACCATTGGAGAAGCCATTTCTCTTCACCCCAGATACAGCTGCAGCAGTAATAATTGTTCCATTTGTTGGGGTTTTGATATTATAATATCAATTCCAATTACAGTCCCACCCCATGTGCAGCTGTAGCATTAAATCGGTAACATCTGTCATCTTCCCAGCTCCCATGCTCATTTACAAGGTGTT
>NW_007841902.1:0-707 GCF_000696425.1 Galeopterus variegatus
GTAAATGTTTTATTTACAATTTGAATTTGAATCAAATTTGAGTTTGAATCAAATATCTTTAGAAAAAAAGTATGAAATTATAAACCTGTAATCTAGTTTGCTACCCACTGTGTGATGGAGAAGAAATCATTTAAAATCCCTTAAAATGCCTGGTTTCCCCATTTGTGATGGTGATAACTGGCCTGACCTAACTAACCAGAGGAAGTTCGTACAAGTCTGTGAGAGTGTTATGTATGTGAACAACACCATGTACATTGGAAAGCAGAGATCCTTGTTGTGGCATCCATAGCCTTCGCTGAAATTATGTTCAAAACTGGGTGTGAATGTCTACACACATTTACTTGGAGAGCTTACATCTACTTCTCAAAAGTATTATTGACCCTAAAAAAGATTTACAAAAAAAAATTGCTGTAAAATATAAAATATATGTAAGTTATTTTTATTATTATTACATTAAATGATTCATTTTTAATCATTTAAAATCTATTGTTATTTCAGAGTTATATGGTAATTTTAATTTCACCACAGACGATTTATTCATCTTTCTCATATGCAAAGGGAAGACAAATCAATGCTCTTAATAGGAGACTATGATACTTCTCAGGTTGAGGAATTTTTAAATACTATTTTAAAACTCTCTAATACCGGCCGGCCCAGTGGTGCACTGCTACAGTGCGCCGCTTGGGAGTGCGGTGGCGCTCCCGCCG
>NW_007841903.1:0-707 GCF_000696425.1 Galeopterus variegatus
AAAATTCTAGAAATCAAAACCATAGCAACAGAAATGAAGAATGTTTTTGACCAGCTCATCAACAGACTTGACACCACTGAGGAAAGTACCAGTGAGCTTGAAGGGAGGTCAACAGAAACTTTCCAAACTTAAATGAAAAGAGAAAAAAGGAAAAAAGAAAAAACCCAGATCAGACTACTCAAGAACTGTGGGAAGAAGGAGAGAATGAAATGGGAGAAATATTGGAAGTAATAATGGCCAAGGGATTTCCAAAATTAATGGTAGATGGGAAACCACAGATCCACAAATCCCAGAGAACATCAAGCAAGATAAACACCAAATAAAACAACCCTAGACATGTTATATTCAAACTGCAGAAAGCCAAAGACAAAGACGAAATATCATGGTGATGGCTGTACAACTCTATTAATTTACTAGATAGCATTGAATTGTCCAATGAAAATGGGTAAATTTTATGATAGGTCAATTATATCTCAGTAAAGCTATTTAAAAAATGAGTCAGTGACTCAGAGAAGCATTAAAAGCAAATGTTGGTGTCAAGGTAGAAAAACAACATTTACCTACATGAGGGAATTATACCATATTTTCCCTAAGCAATCAAGACTCTTAGGAGGTGATTTAAAAACAGAAGCCAAGTTCTGGTGTGGCTCTGTGACAGGTGGCTTACTGAGGGGAAATCCTTGGCATTGCTATTCTTTTTATATTTG
>NW_007841904.1:0-707 GCF_000696425.1 Galeopterus variegatus
GCTACTTTCGTTTGTTTGTTTTATTGTGGTAAGAACACTTAATGTAGGAGCTATGCTCTTAGCAATTATTTAAATATACAATATGGTATTGTTAACTACAGGCAAAATACTGTACAGCAAAATAGATCTCTAGAGCATATGCATTCTGTATAACCAACATTTTATACTCATTAAATAGCTATCATTTTTTTATTTAGTCAATGAATTATCTGTTAGAATGATATAAAAACTTTGGTTATCATTCACAATGATAAGCCATTGAAAAATTTCATGAGTCAAGAAAAGAGGTAAGACTTAGTATAATTTAGGCTTTGCCAATATTTAAATAAATAACAATTATAGAAATTAGAAATATTAGTAGAAATATGTAAAAGATACTACAGAAATATTATTTGAGGAATCTAAAGAATAGCAATTTCCTTTTCCTGGTCTTACCACACTTGCCACAACATTTGTGATATGAATATTTTTTAACCAATGTTTTTTGGAGGGGTTCAGCTTTGCTGTTGCCACCAGTAACTCAGTGAGCCTCTACGCTGGCATGACACTGTGCCAACCACTGAGGACACAGGGTGTATCACAAACAGCCCCCATTGTGGAGAATCCACAGCCTAATATGAAAGACAGACAAACATACAGGCAATTTCAATATAATGCTTGAAGTACTCAGCCAGAGGTGAAAGTTGGTCTGAAGAAGCAAAAAAAAA
>NW_007841905.1:0-707 GCF_000696425.1 Galeopterus variegatus
CCGAGTGCATGCTAATCAGAGAGGCACCCAGCCAGAGAGGCCCAAGATCCTCAGAGGCTGCGTGCCCTGCGGTTCCAGTGGCAACCCAGCAGATAGGCCTCTTCAACGAAGCCTGACTCCATCCCCAGCCCTGCTGAATGCGCGCTGATCAGAGAGGTGCCAAGATCTGCAGGGACCACACACCCTGTGGTGTCAGTGTATGACCCAGCATGTAGGCCTCACCACCACCACCTGACTTCATCCCCGAGTGCATGCTGATCAGAGAGGTGCCAACCTGGAGAAGCCCAAGGTCTGTGGAGACCACGAGCCCTGTGGTGCCAGCCTGCAACCCAGCAGTTGGGCCTCACTGCTGCCTGACTCCATCCCCAGCCCTGCTGAGTGTGCAATGATCCAAGAGGTGCCCAGCCAGAGAGGCCCATGATCATCAGAGACTACCTGCCCTGTGGTACCAGAGCACAACACAGCAGGTAGGCCTTGCCACCAACACCCGACTGCATCCCCAGCGCAGCCAAGTGCAGGCTGACCGGAGAGGTGCCACCCCTGAGAGGCCCAAGATCTAGGTGACCACGCACCTGAGGCACTAGTGGGCAACCGAGCAGACACTGAGGCAGCCATACGAAATTGGCAGCCCCAGCAGCATCCTAGCCAGACAACAGTGTCAAACCAGTAGACTGTGAAATCCCCTGCCACAATGACTAAACATCAAA
>NW_007841906.1:0-707 GCF_000696425.1 Galeopterus variegatus
TCTTTAGGTTTACAGTGTAGATGCTTATCTCTGTGGAACAGCTGGAAGCCATCCATGACTGGAACCTACAGGCATCTCTAACTCCATCCCTGGCCACCTTCCACTTTGGCCTTTAGAGTTTGTCCTGGCGAGAGGGTGTCTCTTCCCCCCAGGAATCCGATAGTTGAATCTTGTTTTTTTAATGCACACATAAAGTACACAGCATCCACCATGAACTAGAGGCCTTGGCCTTTGAGTTGGAAAGCTTTGGATTTGAGTTGGTGCTTTCACATTCACTCCTAAGATGGAGACCATCCAGCTCTTCCCCAGATTCTTTCCTTTATCCTCTCGGACACATCTTGTCTGGGCCTCTCTTACAATTAGACAGCCACGTGACTGAGCTTCAGGCAATGAAATATGAGCAGAAGGGCTGGCACGCACCTCCCATGTTTGATCCTCTATGCTCTCTCCCTCTTCCAGCTTGCTGCCAATGAGCATGCTGATCTCGGAAAACACATGTTGAATATGGTGGAGCCAGGAAATAGAAGGAGTCTGCTTCTCTGCATCACTACTTGGAGAAGAGCCACTTGCTACTCAGGAACCCCCATTTTGGACATAAGTGAATGAGAAATTAATATATGTTCAGTTTAAGTCACTGAGATTTAGGGGTTTGTTACAGCAACTAACATTGCTTTAACTTATATCCTATTTGTGTAACTTTGCACAAG
>NW_007841907.1:0-707 GCF_000696425.1 Galeopterus variegatus
TAATACATTGTAGTCTGAAAAAAATACTTGAAATAATGTCAATTTTTAAAAATTTGTTGAGGTTTGATTTGTGACCTCACATGTTGTGTGTCCTGGAGAATGTTCCATGTGCTGATGAGAAGAATGCATATTCTGTGGTTGTTGGTCGAAATGTTCAGTAAATGTCTGCCAAGTCCAATTAGTCAAAAGTTTGGTTTAAGTCCAATGTTTCTCTGTTAATTTTTTTCCTAGACGATCTATCCAGCATTGAGAAAGGGTGTTCATGAACATATTTGGGTCTATCTCTTTCCTTAGGTCTAATAGTTTTTGTTTTATATATTTGGGTGCTCTGATGTTGGGTGCATATATATTTGTTATGGTTATGCCTTCTTGCTGGATAGATCCCTTTATCACTTTATAGTAGCCTTGTCTCTTTTCATGGTTTTTGGTTTAAAGTCTCTTTTATCTGATATAAGAATAGCTACTCCTGCTCATTTTTGGTTTCCATTTGCATGGTATTTCTTTTTCCACCTTTTTAGTTTTAGTTTGCCTGTGTCTTTATAGGTTAGGAGAGTCTCTTGGAGACAGCATATAGTTGGATCTAGCTTTTTAATCCAATCAGTCACTCTGTCTTTCAAGTAGGAAATTTATTCCATTTACGTTAAGGAATGTTATTGAAAGGTGTTGACTTATTCCTGGCATTTTATCAATTTTTGTTTGAACTTTTT
>NW_007841908.1:0-707 GCF_000696425.1 Galeopterus variegatus
CCAACACTATTTGCTAGAAAATCAAGGCAAACTGCATTTCCCACCATGGAAACAGTTTTGACCGCTGGCTCTGGGGCTAGCTGCACAATTGTTCCTGTTTCTCACAATATTTGTCCATCCCAGTCCCTCCTTCTCCATTCTCAGTCTCTCAATAGACAGACAGACAGACAGACAGACAGAGACAGACAGGCAGACAGACAGACAGGCAGACAGACATCCTGGCTTAGGAAGTTCCTGGCTCAGAAAGACATCCCTAGGTTATGCCTCTGCTCCCTAAATCTCCAGGGAGTTGGGTGACCCAGACAAGTTCCCACAGCAGGAGCAGACGGTGGGTAGAACCCACGTAAGGCAGGGATTTACAATTCCTAGCGATCTAGGAAGCACAGCCCCCACGCTACACCTGTCTGACGGGTCACATCTAGATCACGTGCTGACCCCATTCTCTGGAATCAGCCCACACTTCAGAGCAGGGCACCTTTTTATGTTACATGTAACCCTCGGTGTAACCCAATGGCTTGGGTCAGAGAGAACATCAGTGAAGAGTCTGACCTCATCACTGTCCTCTTCAACCTCCACAGTGCATCCCACGGCCCCAAGAGAGACCCCATGCCCCTCAGCGTGACCCACGTGCTCTTCTTGGTCTGGCTCTCAGTTTCCCTCCCAGCCCCGTCTCTCATAGCTCACCCTCTCACTCTAGCCCCCCCCCC
>NW_007841909.1:0-707 GCF_000696425.1 Galeopterus variegatus
GTAGTGTTTCCATGTGGGAATTACTTTGCAGCATTTCCTGGGAGATGTGAATGTTTTTCCAAATCTCAAATCCCAAGAAAAATCAGTAAAGAAATTGAGAAAATGGGAGAAAGTATTATAATTTTTCTTTGAGACTTAAAGCTTAATCAACACAGAGACATTACTGGTTCAAAGGAAAGAAAGCAAAGTCAGGAAACATGACAAGTGCTTGGAGAGTGCAGGAGAGAAGTCATCACTGTCTAATCAGTCAATCTTGCTAATAACTCTTACCACGTGTGCCCATGTTTGTGGCCCTGTCTGCTGCCAGCAATGATCCATTTTTCTGCAAATAAAATTAATAGATTTATATCCATAATATACTCTGTACAAATCCTTTGAGTGGTGTTCAAAAAAACAACAAGTTTGGTAGCAAAGTAAGTCCTTAAACTGGAAATGTTTGCACACGGTTCTGTGAAGTGCTGTTAACCTTGCTGGGAGATCCAAATGTTGCATTTTTCTTAATACTACCCCATAACATTTGCTGCCTTTTCCATTATTTGAATATTCACTATAGGCTACCATTAGAGGAAATGTGAGGCAAAGAGATGTCAATTTTGTTCAGGATTTTTTTTTTCACAATCTTCAGTTTTATTTATTTATTTATTTATTTCGTTAAATTTTTATTTTGTCAATATACAATGTATTTGATTATTATGGCCCATCACCGA
>NW_007841910.1:0-707 GCF_000696425.1 Galeopterus variegatus
ACAAAAATCCTACAGACCAGTATTTCTCATAAATTTAGATACAAAAATCCTCCACAAAATAGTAAATCTAATTCAGCATGTGTTAAAAGAATTCTATAGGGGCCGGCCCGGTGGCGCACTGCTACAGTGCGCCGCTTGGGAGCGCAGCGGCGCTCCCGCCGAGGGTTCGGATCCCACATACAGACCGGCCGCTCACTGGCTGAGCGAGGTGCGGGTGCAGCACCGAGGGTTGTGATCCCGTTGCCGGTCCCGGTCCGGTACGGGCGCAACACTGAGGGTTGCAATCCTTTGCCAGTCACGAAAAAAGACAAAAAGGAAAAAAAAAAAGAATTCTATAATTACCAATTTGGATTTATTTCAGGTATGCAAGGTTGATTCAACATTCAAACATCAATCTGTAATTTATCATATAAACAGGAGAAAACTCATAGGATCATATCAATTCATACAGAAAAAAGACTTAGACAAAATCCAACACCAATTCATGATAACAGCTCTCAGCAAACTAGGAAAAGAAAACTTACTCAATTTGATAACCATCATCTACAAAAAACCTACAGCTAACACCATATTTAATGATGAAAGAGTGAATGCTTTCCCTCTATGGTCAGGAACAAGGATGTCCACTTTCATCACTCTCGTTCATCATACTCCTGGAAGATGAAGCCACTGCAGTAAGGCAGGAAAAAGAAATAAAAGGCATACAG
>NW_007841911.1:0-707 GCF_000696425.1 Galeopterus variegatus
TTTTTTTTTCATAAAGTAAATAAATTCATAAATTCTGCAGAATGTGTAAACAAAGAGCAGACCAGGGGAATTTTTTTTTTTCTTTTCCCCAACTTCTCTAACAGATTTTAAGAAAAAAAATCACAAAGCTAGTCATCCAGGAAAACACCGAATATGAGAACAGAAAATGAACAAAATAAAATATAAATTCTAAATGGGAATAAGAAGAAAACACATGAGATATGAAATGGGGCAGATACTAGCAAGTGTTTTTTTAAACACCCAATTAAAAGTATTATTATACAATGTCACTTGCCCCTGTCTAAACATGAAACCACAAACTCTTATCAAACTACCATAGCCAACTTCCTTATTAAATCTAAAGCTCATTTAGGAAAGTCGTATAAAAATAACCACTGTTAAGAACCGATTCCACAACTGCTAACTTAGTTAAATGACGATGGATTGGATTAAAAATACACACAGCATAATTCCTGCTTTCCTGACAAGAAAAAGAAATTTCAGGAAGACCACATTTATTTCTTCAAATTTTTAGAAATACCTCTCTTCAGAAGTGGCAAACCACCATCTAATATGCTCCTCAAGATGACTCCTGATGAGATGTGATTATAATGAACACTTAGGACAGGTAATACAAGCTGGTGACTCTCTGGCCAGTTTTTATGGCAGGAACATGTTTTGTTTGGTCCACAGCACCTTTGTTTATT
>NW_007841912.1:0-707 GCF_000696425.1 Galeopterus variegatus
GGCAAGGATGCAAGGAAAGGGGAACTCTTTTACACTGTTGATGGGACTGTAAATTAGCACAGCCATTATGAAAATCAGTATGGAGTTTTCTCAAACAGCTACAGATAGAGCTTCCATATGATCCAGTAATCCCACTTCTGGGTAGATATACAAAAGAATGGAAATCATCATGCCAAAGGGACACCTGCACTCCCATATTCATTGCGGCTCTATTTACAATAGCCAAATTATGGAATGAACCTGATTTACTATCTATAACTTATTATACTACCTAGCTCATTGTGAGGTTTTAGACATGTAGATTTTCAGAGGAACCAAGTAGTATGGAGGAATTTTGAGACTTGCAGGAACAGATCTAAGAGACCCATTAAGCCTCAGAACCACCCAGAGAATTTCAGTTCTACCTATATATCCTGCCTGATTCACATGGAGCTGTAGAATTATATCCAACTTCAGTGAAGGACTTGGACAACAAAGAGCAAGGACCATTATCAATCAAAGATGATGGGTTTCTATCAGACAAAATGTTTCCTGTATTCTTCTTCCTAACACAGAAGAAAGGAATAATTTTAAAACACAATGCAATAAAATCAATTATCTGAAACTTAAAAATTACTTATGTCTAATATGATAGGGGTCGTCTACCTAATCTATGCATAAAATTAGGCATACCTTATTCTTTTCAGAATTTTCTTTCTTTTTTTTTT
>NW_007841913.1:0-707 GCF_000696425.1 Galeopterus variegatus
GGGGGGCGAGGAGTGAGTGATCCTGAAAGGAAGGTTGGGAATCCTGCCCTGCCTCCAGGCACCGCCACATCTGGCCGGGGGCTGCACTGGCCCTTCTGCCACCTCCTGCTCCCGTCTCGCCCCCTGCATTCTCCACAGAGCAGCCAGAGGGAAATCCACATTTCTTCCCACGCCTCCAAGGCCCCAGCCTGTCTGATCTGGTCCCGGCCCGCCTCTTCCCCTGTCACTACCTCTGGTCTCCTGTCTCTAACACACCAAATTCATTCCCTCTGCCCCCTACATCTTCCCATGCCTGCTTCCTTCTGCCATTCCAGACTCCTTCCCTGACCGTCTAATCCAGTGCTTCTCAAACTTTGGGGACGCCAGAACCCCCTGGAGGGTTTGATAAAATGCACATTGCTGGGGCCCACCCCCAGAGTTTCTAACTCAGTGACACAGGGGTGGAGCCCAAGAATTTGCGTTTCTAACAAGTCCCCAGCTGGTGCTGAGGCTGCTGGGCCAGGAGCCTCACTTTGAGAACCATGGATCTAATCTAAAGCAGCCGCCCCCGTCCCTGTTACTGTCCACCACAACCCCTGAGAGTCCTCTCTTCTACTTGCTTTCTCCCTCAGTGTCTGACTCCCTCACTGCAACGAACATACTTACTCAGTGCAGCAGAGACCCCATGGCTCAGATTGCGTCCCCAGTGCCCACCCCAGCATCAGGCC
>NW_007841914.1:0-707 GCF_000696425.1 Galeopterus variegatus
TAGTTCTCTCTGGATTATTTCCACCATGTTTACCTGAAGGAGCTTGTTAACCACACTGGTCCGTTGCACGTCATGGTGGGAAGGACCTTCCTTGTGGCCCTGGACTGCTCAGTGTCCACTCTAATGTCCACCACACCTCACACTGGAAAAGCTGCCAAGCGCTCATATAAATGATCACCATATGGTGTGTCCGCGTGTGTGCGCTTAGGTACTATTTTTGGAAGGAGGCAGGTACTGGGAGTCCAGAAACCTGGATTTAGGTTTCTATTAATTAGCTTGGTGACCTGGGGTGAATCACCGCACGTCTCTGGATGTCCCTGTCTTTATGGAAGGTAATGCTGTCTGCCCTGTCTTCATGCTAAAGCTGCTGAGAGAGGATTAGAGCGTGTCTGGGTGTGTAACAACGCTTGGAAAGGTCTCTTCCAAGTGCTCAGATCGCCCTGATTTTCCTTGCCTATTCAGGATGGCACTGGTTATGAGCTGGGGTTCCCTGTGTCCACATCGCCGAGGGCTCCCCTTCCTGGCTGTTGTGAGCTTTTGCTTCTAACACCTGTACCTGAGGACAATAGTCGGGGGGTACCAGAGCCACTTCTCAAAGTGCCCCCCAGCTCTTTGTCAATACCGGGGTGTAGAGGATCATAAGCACCCAGCCCCCTGGCCTCACAATCAGGATGTCTCCAATGTGTAATTGACACTAGAGAGCTCCC
>NW_007841915.1:0-707 GCF_000696425.1 Galeopterus variegatus
CCATGTATATGTAAGAGTTGAGTGGAGTTGCCCTCAACTAGTTGACCTAATGTCACGATCTAAAGAGATTTAATTAAATGCATGTTAATTTCAATGTTGCTATCTTCCATGCATATTGTGGAACCAGTGAAACATTTGTTATGTTTCAAACATTTTTGCGGAGGTTGAATCAAACATTTGCTAATTTTTTTTTCTTTCCTTTTTGTCTTTTTTTTTACTGACCGGTAACAGGATTGCAACCCTCAGTGTTGTGCCCGCACCTCGCTCAGCCAGTGAGCAGGAACCAGTCTCCACATGGGATCCGAACCCTCCGCAGGAGCGCCGCCACACTCCCAAGCGGCACACTCTCCAGTGCACCACTGGGCTGGCCCACATTTGTTAATTTTAATACTGCAATTTTCTTTTCTTGTTTTGGCATCCATTTTTTTTTTTTTTTGGAATGTCTCAAACATTTTTATAGGCCCTTGAAAAACTCATGGACCTATGGCATAGTGCCTTAGGGCTTAATGACTAAAATGGCCCTGGATGCAGACAAAGACTTTGGCCTTGAACAAAGTCTGAAGTTTTAGATATGTAAAATTTTGGAAAAATTGCACTGTGATGTAAATGCTTCATAGGGCATCCTGCCTTCTAGTTATTACATCTAATGGCATATTTCTTCATAACTTTTCATCCAGACTCTGCTTTTCTTTTCTTCTTCTACCACC
>NW_007841916.1:0-707 GCF_000696425.1 Galeopterus variegatus
AAAAGACTCCTCTGTGCACCTACAGAACCGGGTATATAACTCTATTATAGGTAGCACTTATCACATTTTATTCTGATAAAGTGCATGTTTGGCATTCTCTGCCACCACACTGTGAATTCCTTGGAAGCTGAGGCAGTCTTATTCCAGTGCCTGCAAAGTTTCTTGGTATTACCTCCATGGGCCCTGTTGGGCCCTGTTGCTGCAGATTGTGAAACATGACCCATTGGCAGAAACATACCACAGCAACTGCATCATTTAATATCTTTAAATGATCTGATTCTGGGCAGGCTATATTAGAATAGGCCAGAGGATCTGGAAATGCTAAGATGTATGTTGACTCTTCTTAAGGTATAACATCACAAATTAGTGGGGTTGAGGGTTGAACATGAGTGGTTTCCTGCCTCATATGTTTTGCTTCTGATGCAAAAGCATATGGGGGGAAAAGTTTGTGCATGTGTGTATTCCTTCAATTTCAGCAGTCATTTTTGTCATTAGTATTCAAATAAACAGGCTCAGACTTCCCTCTTTTTCCCTTCATATCTTGAAGGATTCTTAGGTACCTGATGTTTTTCCCAAGTATCTCTTGTTCCAATTTCTTGTATTGCATTTAATCTCTGATCTGAAACTTGCCTTCTGCACTCCTTGTTATCACCCCCACACACTCCTCTTGTTGGTAAGACATGGAGTCTTTCATTTACATAGTGAAC
>NW_007841917.1:0-707 GCF_000696425.1 Galeopterus variegatus
AATCAAGTCTCAACAAATTCAAAAAAATTGGAATTATCCCATGTATTTTATCAGACCACAAAGCACTAAAATTAGAAATCAATAACAAATGAAATTCTGGAAACTATACAAACACATGGAAATTAAACAGCATTCTACTTAATGACATATGGGTCCAAGAAGAAATCAAACATGAAATCAAAAAATTATTGAAATTAATGAATACAATGATACATCACACCAAAACCTGTGGGATACTGCACAAGCAGTACTAAGGGGGAAATTTATCACATTAAATGCTCACTTCAGAAGAATGGAAAGATGGCAAGTGAACAAACTAATACTTCACCTTAAAGAACTGGAAAAACAAAAACAATCCAAATGCAAAGTTAGCACATGGAAATAAATCATAAAGATCTGAGCAGAACTTAATGAAATTGAAAACCCCAAAACTATACAAAAAGTTGGTCTTTTGAAAAGATATATAAAACTGACAAACCATTAGCACAGCTAACTAAAAAAGAAAAGACCCAAATAACAAAAATTAGAAATGAAAAAGGTGATATAATAACTGATACATCTGAAATACAAGGAATCATTCGACACTACTATAAACGAGTATATACCAACAAATTTGAAAATCTAGAGGAAATGGATAAATTCCTGGACACACACAAGCTACCAAAACTGAGTCAAGAAGATGTAGAAAATCTGAACAGACCAATAGC
>NW_007841918.1:0-707 GCF_000696425.1 Galeopterus variegatus
ACAATAGCTAGGAGAGAGGCTTTTGAATGTTTTCACCACAGAGAAACAGTAAATGCATAAGTTGATTGATGTATTAACTACCCTAACCTGATTATTATACAACATATATATGTGTCAAAACATCAGATTGTATCCCATAAGTATGTATAATTACAATGTGTCAATTAAAATAATTAAAAATTGAGCAACCCCCCCAAAAAATAAATAAAAATTAAAAAAAAATTTTAATTAAAAAAAATAAAATTGGGCCGGCCCAGTGGTGCACTGGAGAGTGCACCACTTGGGAGCGTGGCGGCGCTCCCGCCAAGGGTTCGGATCCCATGTGGAGACCGGTTCCCGCTCACTGGCTGAGCACGGTGCAGACACAACACCGAGGGTTGCAATCCCATTGCCGGTCAGTAAAAAAGACAAAAAGGAAAAAAAATAATAATAAAAAAAATGAAATTGATGGAGAGTTACTAATATAACTGAGTTGTTCACTGTGGCTGAGACTTTCATGCACAATTTGACTTAACTTTATAAAATTACTTGTGAGAACTTAAATAAGATTCGTAAGTTATTTATAAGAATTTTTTCAATAAGTGATGCTACATACCTTAATTAGAATAACAAAACTGTCATTTAAAAATATAAATTTAATGACAAACAAGGATTCACTGAAGGCCTGGATGGCTGCTGGTCTTTCCTGGGTCCCTCAGCTTGCAAAT
>NW_007841919.1:0-707 GCF_000696425.1 Galeopterus variegatus
AATTAGGTTTTATAGAAGAAAGAATGAACCAGATCAAGGACAGCCTTACTGGAGAGCCTAATCTATTTCTACAGGAAATGCAGAGCCACAGAGGTTTTAAAAATGGAAATGGCATGTTTGCATTGTTTACAAGTGGTCTTCAAAAAGTGTATTGTATTATTTATTAGTTCCTTTTTTCCATGCACTTTTTGAAGTATCCTTGTGGACTTCTCCAGCAACAGTGTGAGAGGGTTAAGACTAAAGGCAGAAAAACCTGGTAGGAGTCCAGGTAAGAGATGATGATTGAAATAATAAGGAGAGGTTAGTGAGGGTGGAGGGAACAGGCACAGATTCTCTAGTCGCACTTGGACAATACTGAGGAAGTACAATTTGTAGTAGGATGTCAAGGGTAATGGAGAAAAAGGAAATGACCAGCCCTCTCCTACATTGGCTGGATGGTACCAGCAACCACTGAAGAATACAAAAGACAGAGCAGAGAAAATAGGGAATTCAAAAGGGCATATTTGAAGGATGAGGTGTCTAGGGACAAGGAAAGGCAGTTGGATACGTGGTACTGTGGTTTAGGAGAAAGGTAAATGGAAAATAATGGATTTGACAGTAATCAGAATATATTAGTAGCAATCAAAACCAAGAGATGAGATCACCCAGGGAAATTATGTAACATAGAAAAACATAGTGCTCAGGACAGAAGCCTGTGGAATACAGCA
>NW_007841920.1:0-707 GCF_000696425.1 Galeopterus variegatus
ATTAACCTTTTCCAGTATAAGGTTTATCATAAGCAGTCCAATTGCAGGAGCCAATAAAAAAACTGAAGATGAATAAATATTAAAACCACTTAAGATACTAATTAGAAAAGCAAATGATTGAGTTAAAAATGTTAAGAATTCCTTATCTGAACAGACCAAGTCACTTATTCAAATTTTTATTTTTCTAAGTAAAAAGCACATTTAAAAAATTGGATTAAAAAGAGCATGTCTTTAAGCTTTCTATTTATTGCCGGAAAAGTAAGAATGTTCATAATAAATATTAAATTTTAAGGTTCTATGCTGTTGTTAAATTTCTAATTCACTAATTAAGTATTTTTCAAAGGTCAAAATTAAAACATGGGCAAACATATCTTTTTTAAATAATGAGGGATAAATTCCATAAGTAACTACTTTTTTTTTAAAAAAAAAAAAAAAGCTTTATTTTTTGCTAATTCTAATATATAGGTATAGTACAAAAATCAGATGCTAGGATCTTTGTAAAGCAACAAAAGAAATTGTAACTACCATTATATACAGGTAAAAATAAATTTTTATCCTGAACACTTTTCTCAAAGTAAATATTAAGTGATATTTCTTGTAATTTTCTAGGAGATTTTTTTTCCAGTCTAATCTCAGCCTTTCATTCAAAAAAAAAAAACTGAAAGTGAAATTTTCAAAAAGGAATTGCTCATAGTTTAATTTTTGTT
>NW_007841921.1:0-707 GCF_000696425.1 Galeopterus variegatus
TAAAATCATTCTTCGATTATAGCAGTAAATGTAAAGACTGATAATGGAAAATAAAATAAGAGCATTAAGGAACACAATTTACAAAACCAAAGCAGGAATGTACTAAAAAAGAAATAATTGTATGATATTATCAAACAAGAAAGAAGAAAAACATTAGAACTCAACACAAAGTTTATGATGATATAAACAGAAGAAAAAGTAAATATGCTTAAAAAGAGAGAGAGAGAAATGCAACCAATTATTACATAAACCTTTCTAGAGTGCCTACCACCCACTGGTGGATTCTATATTCATTAAGGATTAAGCAGTGAGCAAGACAAAAAAGGATTTTTCCCCACAGAACTTACAATATAGTGAAAGAAACACCCAGAAGCACGTGGTACATAAAGCATCAAGTGAAGACAGGGTTGTGGAGAGGAGGCCAGGCCAAGTAGCAGGAAGGGCTCCAGGTGGAGGGCGAGAAGGGGGCAGCTAGCTGATGCGGGATGGTCCGAGAAGTTTCCTGCTAAGGTGATTTTTGCGTAGAGATCAGAAGGAAGTGAGGGTCATGCTGACAGAATTCAAGGTGAATGCAAAGACGCCGGGGTGAGAGGATGCTCGGTGTGTGGGGGCACAGTCAGGAGGTCAGTGTGGCGGGAGAGCAGCAGCAGCCCGTGAAAGAAGGACGGGCACGGGGATCAGAGAGCTGTGGTCAGGGGCGACAGTCT
>NW_007841923.1:0-707 GCF_000696425.1 Galeopterus variegatus
TATTTATATTTTATATTTATTACATATTGCATATTTTTATATTTTTGTGTATATATATATAAATATGTATGTCTCCATTTTCTATATATATGTATATAACGCATATGAGCATATGTGTCTATATATAGTGTATGCGTTTAAATGTGCATCTATGTATATACAAATTTATGTTCATTATGATTTGAGAATTGAGCACATGCATACACATATGCATGTGTTTTATAATATGGCACCCATATTTATCATTCATTTAGGCATATATTGTAGTAGATCAGAGCATAAACTCTGAAACCAGATTTTCTGAGTGTGAATTCTTATTCTACCATGTATTGCTAGGTGACTATAGGTGAGTTATTTAATCTCTGCCTCTCAGCGGTCTTCTCTGAAAAATGGAGATAATAATTATACCTACCACAAGAGGATGTAATAAGGACTGAATAGATTGACATATATGAAAGTGATTACTTTCATTGACATATGAAAGTGATTACTGAACATGGCAAATAAGAAGCTCTATATTATATTATTATTACTATTGTTGCTATCATGATTATTTTTGTTATTATTGTTATTTTTTATTAATTCAGTTGCTCTGGATTACTTTAAGACTTTTTTTTCTTAAAACCTCAATGAGAGGAAAATTTTTAAAAATAATATCAGAGCTTACAGCATTTCTATTTTGCAAGTGTATATATTTTAATTAAATT
>NW_007841924.1:0-707 GCF_000696425.1 Galeopterus variegatus
TGTATATAATTTAGGATGATGTCAAGCTCACAGTGCAGGATATGAGTTTTCTAAACTTTAATTTTCCCTTGAAAGCTTCAATTGTCAATAGATATCGTCAGTTGTTTTCTTAAACCCAGGCTCAATTTCGTCATTTTATAAATTAATTAATTTATTTATTTATTTATTCATTCATTTATTACGAATATTCATGAGATACAAAGCTGAGCCCTGGAATGATCTGTCCCTCTCTTGGATCATGGCACTACTGTGGTCTTTCTTCCCTGCCTTCCTTTCTTTCTTAGCTCCCACTTACGAGTGAACACATACGGTATTTATCCCTCTGTGCTTTGCTTGTTTCACTCAACATAAGTTTCTCCAGGGTCATCCGTGTTGTTGCAAATGGGAGTATTTCATTCTTTTTTATGGCAGCGTAGCATTCTATGGTGTATATATACCACAGTTTCATTATCCAATCATCTATTGATGGACATTTAGGTTGGTTCCGTATCTTGGCTATTGTAAACAGAGCTGCAATAAACATGGGGGTGCAGGTATCTCTTCGTCATGATGATTTCCATTCCTCTGGATGTATACCCAGAAGAGAAATTGCTGGATCATATGGATAATCTATCTGTAGTTGTTTGAGAAACCTTCAAATTGTTTACCAAAGTGGTTGTACTAATTTACAGTCCCACCAACAGTGCAGTAGTGTTCCCTTCTCTCCA
>NW_007841925.1:0-707 GCF_000696425.1 Galeopterus variegatus
AAAAAAAAAAAAAGTGTGTTTTTTAAGACATTAATGAATAAAAGTGTTCTTAAAAGAAATAGAGAAATCAATATCTAGCTCATACTGCCAGACTTGCAAGTAAATTATCAAAAACGTCTCCAACCCTCCAAAATAACCCCCCCACACACACACACCCCACCAGGCTTTAAAGTAGAGAAGAAAATATCTTAGGTCGCAAACTTAAATTTATCTAGTCTAGAATTAACTAGAGAGTGATGGTAAGTCATTTTCTACTGAAAGAAACAAGTGTCTTGTTTATTCAGGTTCTGCGTTATTTGGAACATTTCCTTGTTGGAGAGCCAGCACTTAGGAAATCATCCTTCACATGTACATGCAGCTTAACTATCTTTTCAGCTCATGAAGATGACTCGTAGCACTTTATTTGTATTTTCAAGTTTGCTTACAGCAAGTACTAAGCTCAATATCTATATCTAAAGTTGCTTAATCCTGCAACATTTCTCTGAATAATTAACAAGCTATTATTTGGTTCTTCAGTGAATCCTGGATAGTTTATTTTTCTTAAGAAGAAGGAATCATGGATCAGCCAGGAAAAAAATATATATATATTACAAGGAAAGTCATCCTGAGAGTTGAGGTCATTCCCAAATCCCCTGGTGTTCATATTTTTTGTGCAAGTAAACAACCCTAGTGTTGATCAGGTTTGAAGCACCACCATTTGGCCAGGA
>NW_007841926.1:0-707 GCF_000696425.1 Galeopterus variegatus
ATTAATTGGAATTCTTCAGTATTGGAGATCTGTCTCTTCTCTCCCATTTATTTATTTATTCAATCACTTATATAAGTATGAACTCATGGGTATTTATTTTATACTGTGGATTCAAGACTGCTTTATTTAATGTGTTGCTCAAATTGTTCCAAATTGACCACTGGGAGCTCTTTCAGTTGGCTCCTGTGTCCCACTGACATATCTCCATAATTGTGGGTTTATTTGTTGTTTTGTTTTTTGAGCCCTTGTTTACTTTCTAGCAGTATAAGATCCTTCAGGCTCATCTTGTACATGTCCTGCCCCAGTCATAGAATCAGCTATTTTTCCAAGGACCTCTGGTTCCTTTTATTAGAGAATGGTATTAAAAACCAAGATATGGGCATTATATGTGGTTATTGCTACTGGGGTGTCTTGCTTCTGGGCCTTCTCAGCTGATTGATAGAACAAGGAAATATACGTGTGTATACTAAGTCATGTATATAATGCATATCTATAAATATTTCTATATGTAACCATCTGTGTCTACGTTAAACTAAACATGAGTTCATACTGATGTCTCCAACTCTAATCTAAAACCACTTGGGTTATTTTAGCCTTCTCCCTTACTTATCTGTAAAACTCTGCTCCAACAGTGAGAAACCTGGCTTCCACCATCTGCTACCACTTACTTCAGTGTTCCGTTCCAGTATACATATATAGTGGCATCA
>NW_007841927.1:0-707 GCF_000696425.1 Galeopterus variegatus
CAGGTGTCACAGTACCTGTTACCCTACGCATCCTGTTTGCCACTGTTGCCTCCCCCACCCCACTGCCCCCAAGTGTATTTTGATGTTGTGGAACCAGAACCCGAAGGAAGTGGTTTAAACATGATTGTAATGAACCTGGTAGCTAAGTCAGTTGTGAGTCAATTAAGATTTTTGTCCTTGTTTTCTGAATTACCTGTCTCATCTCACTTTGGGGGAAATTGTAATAAAATGATATCTGTGGACTTCAATATTTGGGGGTGGGAGATGGTGCGTGGAGACTGAATGGTAAATACCTCACCCTTCAGTAAGCTGAAATTTTCTGAAGAGTTAGAACTGCTCAGTAAACCTGAAAACTGTAAAGTCTTGATGTGCTATGATAAAGGTGAAAATTACAAAGCACTTTAAATTAGAAAATTTGGATGGACGAAAAGAAAAGAAATTGCAGAGAACTGCCAAAGATTTTTTGTCTAAGGTTTTCTTTAAATTGCAAAACTTTAGAATAATTTTAAAGCTTTCTTTAAAATTATAGTCATTGTTCAAATTCAGAAAATAGATAAGGGATCAGATATTTTTCACTGTCTGTATAATTTAGCTAGTTCAGTCATCATAATCACCAGCAGAGCGGTTAAATAAAAACTTTGAAAGATAAGAGCTAACCTTATTCTATTTTATATAGATTTTTCTGTACAAAGAAAAGATGGTTTGAT
>NW_007841928.1:0-707 GCF_000696425.1 Galeopterus variegatus
ATTCAATGAAATAATAGCAGAAAACTTCCCAGGTATTGGTACAGATATGGGCTTCTGGATCCAAGGGGCTCAAAGATCCCCAAACAGTTTCAATCCAAAAAGTTCCTATCTGAGACACATTGTAGTCAAACTGTCAAAGGTTAAAGACAAAGAGAGAATCTGAAAAACAGACCATCAGACCAACAGCAGAATTCTCAGCAGAAACCCTACCAACCAGAAGAGAATGGGATGATACATTCAAAGTACTAAAAGAAAAAAACTACCAGCCAAGAATACTAGACCCAGTAAGGCTAGCTTTCAGAACTGAAGGGGAAATAGTGTATTTCTCAGACAGACAAAAGCTGCAGGAGTTCACTACAACATGACTGCTCTAAAAGAAATCCTTATGGGATTCTTGCACCTGGAACCCCCCCCCCAAAAAAAAACAATAATCACTACCATGAACATATAAGAAGACCAAACACCACTGGTAGAGCAGATAGGCAAATGAGGAAAAGAAAGAAATTATACCATCCTGCCACAAAAAAACAATGCACATGGGAGACAGACAATAAAAGGGGAAGGAATGAACAGAAGATATTGAAATCAACCATATGAAAAGCAATTAAATGTCGGGAATAAGACAGTACCTTTCAATAATGACCCTAAAGGTGAATGGATTAAATTCTCAATTCAAAAGACACAGACTTATTGATTGTATTAAAAAA
>NW_007841929.1:0-707 GCF_000696425.1 Galeopterus variegatus
ATGTTACGTGGCAAGGGAGAACTAAAGTTGCTAATCGGCTGACTTTAAGACAGAAAGATTATCCCAGATTATCCTGGTGGGCCCAGTGTAATCACAAGGGTCCTTAAAACAGGTGAGAAGGTAGAAGAGTCAGAATTAGAGGGCATTATGACAAAGACTCAACAGGCCACTGCTGGCTTGGAAGGTGAGGAAGGGACTGACTGTGACCCAAGGACATGGGCAGACTCTAAAGCTGGAAACAGTAAGGACACGGATTCACCCTACAGCCTCCAGAAGGAACCAGCTCTGCCAACACCCTGACATTAGATCAGCGAGACCCATTGTGGACGTCTGACCTCCAGAACTATAAGAGAATAAATCTGTTGTTTTAAGCTGTGAAGTTTGGGGTCATTTGTTACAGTGGTCACAGGACACTAATACAGGCCTTTTACCAAAAAAGCTAACCACCGTCTCCTTTAGATGGGCACTGCCTAAGTAGAACTTTCTGCGATGAGATGCACCTGAAATGTAGCTACTGTGACAGGGGAATTGGATCTTTCAGTTTTAGTTAACTGAGATGGAGACTGAAATAGCCACATGTGGCTACTGCTAATGCGCTGGACAGCACTGGCCCTTGCTACTCAAAGTGTGGTCCGGGAATCGGCAGCATCAGCATCACCAGGGAGCTCCTTAGAAATGTCGGCCCTCGGCCTGCACACCCCTAGCCT
>NW_007841930.1:0-707 GCF_000696425.1 Galeopterus variegatus
AAACATGCATTAAATTATATTAACCAGATTATTGGAAGCCTGTGTCATCAAAATAGGCAGTCCAATATGTTAAATATTTAATCATTCTTAATACTTCCAAGGCATAACATATGGAAATAAATAATCAATAGGATATTTGTGGTTAATTTTTAGAAAACTGCGGTAAGAACAGAGAAAGAAATAAAAGGAATAGCCTAAATTTAACATAAAAGAAGCCTCATTACACACTATCAATGTTGAATATTGACATGTTCCAAAAAATAAGCCATATATCTATTAATACAAATGACTTTAATATATTATTCCAAATTTATAGATGATTAAACTGAGGCTCAGAAAAGACAAAAAACTTGCCCAGCATCACAGAGCTGGGATTTGGATTCAGATCAGTTTGTACAAAGCCTGTATTCTTTCCACCATTCCACCTGTGAAGTCCTAGTAAAGGCTGAGTATCCCTTATCAAAAATGTTTGGTACTAGAAATGTTTCAGATTTTGGGTTTTTTTAGATTTTGGAGTGTTTGCATATACACAATGAGATATCCTGGGGATGGGACTCAAGTCTAAACACAAAATTGATTTATGTTTTATATATACCTTATATACATAGCCTGAAGGTAATTTTATACAATATTTTGAATACATTCTCTGCAGGAATAAACTGTGTGTTGTGTGCCTGCATTTTTTTTTAAAAGATGACCGGTAAGGG
>NW_007841931.1:0-707 GCF_000696425.1 Galeopterus variegatus
GAGAAGGAAGAATTAATAAGAAGAAGGAATTAATAAAGAAGAAGCATAAAATGCTAAATTAGAAAGATAAATCATTCTCAAAATTTATTTTTTTAAAAGGAAAAACTTGAATCTCTGAAAAGAGTCAAATATACTAGTTTTATTACAAGTTTTATTAAAGAAAATAGGTGGATAAAATGCACAATATTACTACTTCTTCAGTACAACTCTGGGAAATTTTTCTAGGAAAATACACATAAAAGAATTAAGGATTAGAAAACCTAATATAGGGCCGAGCCTGTGGCACACTCGGGAGGGTGCGGCGCTGGGAGCGTGGCAGCGCTCCCGCTGCGGGTTCGGATCCTGTATAGGGATGACCAGTGTGCTCACAGCACTCACAGCGCTCACTGGCTGAGCTCGGTGCGGCCGGTCTCAAAAAGGACAAAAAAAAAACAAAAAAACAAAAAAACAAAAAAAAACCTAATATAGCAATAAAAACAGAAAAAATAGAAAATGCCAAAGAATTAACCTCCAAAAGTTATCACGTCCATCTTTTATGGATAAGATCTGTCAGAACTTAATTTGTTCAACAAATATTCTGATTACTACCTCCTTGGCACTATTTTGTCACTGTACTTGTGGAAACAAATAAGAAAAATCCCTTGCTTTCCCCACAGGAGTGAAAGAACCCTAAAAACTCTCATACTATTTAAACTCTTCCAAAATAT
>NW_007841932.1:0-707 GCF_000696425.1 Galeopterus variegatus
AACTAAGGGAGAAAACACATAGATAAGATCGGTTATAGGAATAATGCTTAGACGCCAACACCGATCTCATCACCCCTGACACACATTATCTCACTACTGATCTCCATACTCCTGGAAACATCTGCCATAATCTTAATCCTTGACTTCACTACAAATAACCTCAAACTGAACCCCCTTAAGACTCAAAGTCTTAGACAGGAGGAACTGATGAGCATGCCAGGTAATTTAGGTCATGTGCCCATGGTTTAGCTGCAAGGGGTGGGGAGAGGAAATTTCTGCCTATTTCAGCTTCCATAGTGGACATAAGGACACTGCTGCTTCTCGAATTTAGGATTCTCCCTTACCAAAAGACAGAATTACAACAAATGTAGTTTAAGGATCTCAATTGGCTTTATTTGGGATTCTAGAATCAGGCAACACTTCATTCTGTAGAATAGAATAAGTGTTCCAAAGAGCAGAGGATTGGCTTTATAGGCAGTAAAAGGGCTGAAGAAAGCAGAAAAAAGGAACAAAAAGCAGGCTGGTCATTTCAAAGTTACAGGGAGACAGAACAATAGAAAAATGACTGATTGGTTAACATCAGGTTACTTCAGGTTACTTTTTGTTGTAAGGATTAACATAGAGGGAACTTCATTATCATGCCAAATGAAACTGCCTTGTTTGGGAAATTAGGCTCTGTCTCTCTATCCTGATCTCTAAGACGGCCA
>NW_007841933.1:0-707 GCF_000696425.1 Galeopterus variegatus
CAAATAGAGGCCTGAAAAAGTTCTAGCATGTTTCAACTTCCTGTCTTGTTCTTCTGTCCTTGCCAGGAGCACGACACATGCTAGCCTGTTGGCAGACAATAGGTCATATGGCACTGACCTAGCTTTTCAAGTGTGGACTTCTTAGATCAGCTGGTTCCCAGATAGCCACCAGCTGACTAAAAATTCATGAGTGGACCCAGGCAAGATTAGCAAATCCTGGTCTAGAGTAGTAAGTGTCCTATGATTCATGATAATTAATGTAATTTATGATAAAAAATGTAATTTGTTTAAGCTGGTAAAATTTCATCATAATGCAGAAAAATGCCAGTTGTGAATGAGCACAGAAAAGATACAGGAGAACCTAAACAGGTCCAAACTGCATTGCAAGCTGCCCTTTGGGGTATATGATGTAGTAAGTCCAGTTGTTCTGGAATTATATATTGTGGATAAAGATGTGCTAATATCTGTGCATCCCCACCTGGTAAGTTTTGTATAATCTTGTAAGGTTCTAGAGCAGCACCATGTTATCTATGGCAGAAAACTTCCCTCCTCTTGAAAAATAGCTCCCATCATGCTACTGGGCCTTAGGAGATAATGATTAGCTTTCAAGAAACTTTCCAATTTGATCTTCTGGTCATAAACTGGATTTTTGGTGATCCAGTGAGCCCTAAGTTTTGGCTAGTATAGCAATAATTACTGTGTAGCAA
>NW_007841934.1:0-707 GCF_000696425.1 Galeopterus variegatus
GATATTCTCCTTTACTTGAAATCAACCGATTGTAGATGTTAACCACATCTACAAAACTCCTTCACAGTAATACCTACATTAGTATTTGATTGAACAACTGAGTACTACATTCCAGTCATGTTAACACATAAAACTAACCATCACATATGACTTTTCCTCTAGAGGCACTAAAGGCACATGGCATGGAAAATCTAGAACTCAAGCAGAAAACCACAGTCTTTTTTTTTTTTTTTTCCTTTTTGTCTTTTTTGTCGTTTTTCGTGTCCGGCAACAGATCGCAACCCTCAGTGTCGTGCCCGTACCGGGCTGGGACCGGCAATGGGATCGCAACCCTCGGCGCTGCGCCCACACCTCGCTCAGCCAGTGAGCGGGAACCGGTCTGTATGTGGGATCCGAACCCTCGGCGGGAGCGCCTCCGCACTCCCAAGCAGCGCACTGTAGCAGTGCGCCACCAGGCTGGCCCTCCACAGTCTTTTTAAATTGAAGCACCAGGGGACAAAATTCAAGGCTGCCAGAGAATACAAAAATCAAAAAGGAAAGTCCAGGAATGGAGAGAATCAAAGAGGAACAACTCCTACAATCTGTATAATTTCCTCTCCAATCCTTGACTGACCCATGAACTCCACCTGCACGGAAGAAGCTTCAGAGAGTCCAGCAAAAAGCAATAGCTGAAAGGCAAAAACCAAAAAGAGAATTCAGCAGCTGAC
>NW_007841935.1:0-707 GCF_000696425.1 Galeopterus variegatus
ATTAATGGTGGGGAGGGAGGTCCAGGACTTGGGAAGCTCCTGCTAATTCCTCTGTTTTCTTAGTGAAATTATAGGTGAGAGAACTTTCTGAATGAGAAGTGTCAAGTATAGTACAATGATAAGACATTGCAGGATAGGGATAACATTTTGGAACTCATCTTAATGGGAAATCATAGAGCAAGCCACCAGGACACACAGAAGGATTGTCAGGTTATGAATTTTTAGGGGCCCTAACATATAAGTATAGATGTTATTCTCCAATGGTGCACACAGGTAAGAGACCGCAGAGGAAAGATTTGGAGAGATTGGGCTATCCAGAAATGGGGTTTTCTGTTGGGGGTGGGGGTGAGGGGATAGTGAAAACCCATCAAGGTCAGAGAGTTGATAGAGTGAGTACAATGAAATGTGTGGTCTAGATGGACAGGAAGATAAGACAGGACAGGACTAAAGAGAGAAAGTAAGGCAACAAGGTCTTGGGCATTCCAATGAGGTTAGAAATAAATTGGTCAGAAAAGGGATTAGGAGAGATGGGAACATAGAGAAGTGTGGCTGAACAATAATTGAGTTTAAAGGTTCACTATAAATATCTTAGCAAGCTTCCAATCTAGCTGTGAGAGTTTGAGTCTGCCCACAATCCCTGTAGAACTGGCAGCAGGTAACATGACCCTAACCTCCCCAGGCACAGGCGATGGACCAGGGCAGGACAC
>NW_007841936.1:0-707 GCF_000696425.1 Galeopterus variegatus
AAATCATGATGTACTCTTCTTACATGCAGGCATCCCTGGCACTTATTTCACGTAGGGGTTTTCTTGTGGGAATATTAATGAATATGGCAGCCTACTTAGGCAAAAAGTTAGATATGGGGGCCGGGCCCGTGGCGCACTCGGGAGAGTGTGGCGCTGGGAGCGCAGCAGCGCTCCCGCCGCGGGTTCGGATCCTATATAGGGATGGCCGTGCGCTCACTGGCTGAGCACAGTGCGGCCGGTCTCAAAAAGGACAAAAAAAAAAAGTTAGATATGGTAAGAACAATACCATACTTAATTCTTGATCTTTAAAAAATAGGTTTCACATAACCTTGCTCAGAAGAACCCACAGGCTCTGCAAAAGTAGATTACTTTTAGTAAATACTTTTACCCTGAGATTTTTATTATAAAATTGGAGATTAGTACTCTTGGGAAAAGTGTTTTCCTAGACATATAAAAATCAAACAAATATTTAAAATTTAGTCTAGCAAAGTGTTAATAGGAAATCATTTTTAGTGTTAAAATACAGTCTTGTTCGGGCCGGCCCAGTGGCGCACTGCTACAGTGCGCCGCTTGGGAGTGCGGTGGCGCTCCCGACGAGGGTTCGGATCCCACATATGGACCAGCTGCTCACTGGTTGAGCAAGGTACGGGCGCAACGCCGAGGGTTGCGATCCCGTTGCCGGTCCTGGTCCGGTACGGGCGCGACAC
>NW_007841937.1:0-707 GCF_000696425.1 Galeopterus variegatus
TTGCTACCTCACATTTAGCTCTCAAAAGCAACAACCACCTAATGTTTTCTTGTAGCCTTCATAAATGTGAAAATATAAGAGTAATTCAAATTAGATAGATAGGTATACTCATCTCTCTCCAATTGTGTATATATACAGACAGATATAGATACAGATAGATGTATATGTATATATATCATATATCCTTGGAAGTAGGAGAATTAGAAAAGCAATATCACAGGTATCATTCATTCTCATATAGTGCTTTCTCAGCATTTTTCCCAAAGTTAAAATCAATCCTCCAATCAATCAGTCTGGATCCAGGCAGCTCAGAACATGTGCTACTGCAGGGTTCATCATTTCTAGTGCCTAAAAGCTTGATTCATAAAAAATTAAAGACCACTCTGACTCCAGGTTATTTTTACATGCAGAGGTTTAACTCAGTAAGATGCTGGCTGCCTTATAGTAATTAACCCCTAGGAAGCCTGCTCAGGCCCATGCCGCCTTCCCAGAGCATTCCGTCAGGCCCGTGCCGCCTTCCCAGAGCATTCCTGCAGGGGAATCATAGAAGCCAATTTGCCAGACAGCAGGAGGGTCATTCAATGAAAACTTCAGGTTCTTTAGGTAGAGAATATACAGGTCATGGCAACTGCTTAAATGAAGAGGCAAGAAAAAACCAGTTCTGGGTACCACCCTTGAATGTGGGAAAACTAAGAGGGCAGAATCTC
>NW_007841938.1:0-707 GCF_000696425.1 Galeopterus variegatus
TAATTTTTCCACAACATTTATTATTACTTGAAATTAAATCATATAATTATTTGTATACTTGATTTTTTTACTCTTTAGGGCCAGGAGCTTTTCCTCCTTGGCAAGTATATTCCCGGCACTGAGAACAAAAACTATTACAAATAGTAGGCACTCAACACATACTTATTAAATGTATGATGTGTTTACACGTTTTGTTCCAGTTAGTAGCTAATTCCTTAATATTCTATGACTTTAGAATCAGAGTTTGTCATTGAGTAAACACAGATAAACTGTATTATTTTCAAGACAAAGAAATTATATCCTAGAAAGGTTTTATTGTCTTTTCAAAGTCCAAAAGCTAGTTGAATGTGAAATCCAGGATTTCTGATTCCTACTCCAGGTCTCTTCCGCTTTGGTCACACTCTGTCTTCACCGTGGTTAGACACCATCATAATTTCTATTTTGTCTATTTTCTCTCTTCCCCTGTACATAGATTGAAATGTTTAGTTCTTTCTGAACAAACTACTGAATGTAGTCAACATCTCTCACTTTCAATAGTGAAACCAACTCACCAATTTCAATTCCACTTAGAATTCTGATCCTTTTTCTCCTAATACTAGTGTCTGCAGTTTAAGTTATAGGAACAATATTGCCTTTTCTTGAATATGACTAATGCCAGAATCACCCCCACTTGCTTGCATGGCTTTGGGGTGGGATAGGAAATATAG
>NW_007841939.1:0-707 GCF_000696425.1 Galeopterus variegatus
GGGAGCTAAAAATAAATAAATAAATTCACACACACACACACACACACACACACACAAAAATCCAGGGGTGGGGGGGAAGAAGATATAACAACTACAATTCCTTGAAGTTGATAGGACAAGCAAACAGAAAGGACATTGTTGGGTGGGAGGGAGGAAAGGGAGGAGGGAGGGAGGTTTTGGTAAGGGGCAACAATAATCAACCACAATGTATATCGACAAAATAAAATTAAAAAAAAAAAAAAAGAAAGAAATATCTTCAAAATCTGTGACCTCACCAAAAATAAAAACATACTAAACCTCATCCTTCCAAGGTCTACCTGACTTGTAAATACCTCCAGATAAGGTAGGTGAAAAACTAGATTCCTTGTAACAAAATGGCTGAGACCTTTGTGGGGGTCTCAGGGTATATGACTCTGCAGACATGCTGAACTCCAGCCTCCTCTCAAAGGCTGCCAGACACACAGAGGTATGCATTCCTCAGTCTCAATTTGCCATCATGGTCTGGAGAAAGGTCCTGAGTTTCTGGCTGTATCCATAAAGAAGAGACTGTGCCTTTGAGGGATTAAGAATTTGCACAAGAGTGCACTAGGATTTCCCACAGCACTGCAGTAGTTTCTTGTTTTTATCCCAATCCACTGAGGTAGACGGGAGTCTCTACCTCAGGCTCCCCAGACTTCCTCCTGATACTGCCTTCCTCCTTGTCTACA
>NW_007841940.1:0-707 GCF_000696425.1 Galeopterus variegatus
CTCATCTGGGTAAATAGCTAGGTGCAATATTGCTGGATCTTATGATTACCTTTGTAAGAAGCTGCCGATCTGTCTTCCAAAGTGGCTGCACCATTTTGCATTCCCACCAGCAATGAATGAGAGTTCCTGTTGGTTCACATCCTCACCAGCATGTGGTGTTGTCAATTTTGGGGGATTTAACCATTTTAATAGGTTTGCAGTGCTATCTCACTGTTGTTTTAATTTGCAATTCCTTAATGACAAATGATGCTGAACATCTTTCCATATGTCTATTTGCCATCTGTATATAGCCAAGTGTTGGATCAGATCTTTTTCCCATTAGGTATCATTGGGTTATCTTCAAGCTGAACTTCTCTGATCATATCTATTCCAGTGTCTGCCAGAATAAACAAGCTCAGAACAGCACAGGACTTGATTTGTGTATACAAAAAGAATTCTGCAAAAATATTTAGAGTAGCCTTATTTATGACAGTTGAAAACTGGAAACAACCCAAGCATCCACCAACTGAAAAATGAATAACTAAATTATGGTATATTCATATAGCAGAATATTACTTAGCAATAAAATAATAAACTACTGATACATGGAACAGTATGGTTGAATATCACAAACACTATGCTGAGAGAAATAAGCCAGACATAAAAAAGGACATTCTATATGATTCCACTTATGTAAAGTTGAAGAACAATCAAACATAATCTATGGT
>NW_007841941.1:0-707 GCF_000696425.1 Galeopterus variegatus
AGAGCAGTCTAAGCAAACGAGTCTCACAGTAGTTGATAGAGCTAGAATGCAGCTCTCTAGCGTGAGTCTCCCATTGTCAGAAGTAAGGAAAAGAATACAGGGTTCACATGGTAGGAAGCACGCAGGTTCCAAAGGAGCTAGGTAAGTTTCAGCTGGGGAGTTTCATAGTGAAGTGTAAAGACGCAGTGCTCTGAAGACATTTCCATCCTCCCAACCTGTGCCTCCCCTTCCTCTTCTTTATTTAAACTGATTCAGGGAATGGTCTGGATAGAATGTAAATGATGCTCACTACATCATTATCAGCATGCTGGGTCAGCCTTGTCATAGAAAAAGGACACTCTGGTTCCAGATCAGGGATCCTTTCAAACTATGAGTGGTTCCTCTATATCTCGTGGGCCATGTTGCAAAACAGAACGCATTTAATCGCCTGGCTCTCTTGACCTCTTTACACCACTAAGTTTTCTTTACAATCAAAGCTTCGACTGCTTTTTGGGAAAAAAAAAATACAATCAAAGCTTTGATTGTTTCTTAAAATTATGTGCAAATTTTATCCTTCCTTAACGAGAACTAATTTGTTCTCTAAATTTGCTATGAAATATCTCTCAGTCCACAAAACTCTTGTGACAAAAGCTGAAGCAATTACAGGGTTGTCTATTTTTTCCCCTGCAGTTGCCACACTACATCCAGCCTTCAATCCTAGCTGAGAG
>NW_007841942.1:0-707 GCF_000696425.1 Galeopterus variegatus
AACACAAATGCAAAGGAGAAAGAAAAAGAAACTAAATCTTACCACCTCAAAAAAAACATCAAACTTTGAAGATGAATAATAAAAGTGAAAGAAAGGAATAAAAAAATTTAAAAGATCTCAACAAAAAGCAATAAAATTCCAGGAGCAAGACAATACCTCTCAATAACAATCCTAAATGTAAATGGATTAAACTCCCCATTCAAAAGACACAGACTCATGGAATGGATTAAAAATCTTAACTCAACTATATGCTGTCTTCACGAGACAACCTCACCTGCAAAGACACAAACAGACTAAATAGTGAAGGTACAGAAAAATATATACCACCCAAATGGAAACAAAAAATGCACAGGAGTAGCTATTCCTACACAAGATAAAACAGACTCTAAACCAAAATCCATAAAAAAAGACAAAGAAGGCCACTATATAATGATAAAGGGATCTATTCAGCAAAAAGACATAACAAGCATAAACAACATACATATCCAACACTGGATCACACAGTAAATAAAGCAAACAAAGAAAGAGATAAATCCCAATATAATAATAGTGGGGGACCTGAACACTCCTCTCTCAGTACTGGATAGATCATCTAGGCAACAAATCCACAAAGAAACACAGGATTTAAACTACGCTTTAGACCAACTGGACCTGGCAGATATCTACAGAACATTTCATTCAACAACTATAGAATATACATTCTTCTC
>NW_007841943.1:0-707 GCF_000696425.1 Galeopterus variegatus
AGCACAACACTCTCCCGAGTGAGCCACGGGCTGGCCTGTTATGTGAGTTTTTTAAGGAGCTATGTCACTGTGCTTTAAGCTCTGCAAAAATTCCAAGAGCTTGGTGTCACGAGTGCTGACAAGCCAGGTCTTCCCCAACCTTAATGAGAATTGTATCAAGGTTTTTTACTCTTTTTTTTTCTTTAAAAGATGACCAGTCAGGGGATCTTAACCCTTGACGTGGTGTTGTCAGCACCACACTCTCTCAAGTGACCTAACCAGCCATCCTTATTTGGGATCCAAACCCACAGCCTTGGTGTTATCAGCACCACACTCTCCCAAGTGAGCCACGGACCAGCCCTAAGGTTTTTTACCCTTTTGAAGTAGGAGGTGTCATAGTATGATGGAAAGAGTATGAACTCTGGATCAGATTCCTTTCACCGGAAGGAACCTCAGGGTGAATAAGTTACTTAGCTTTTCTGAGTCTCAATTTCTTCATCTGTAAAATGGGTTAATATTTCTGATCTCATAGAGGTGCGACATTTAAATAATCATAAAGGAAATGAATTTAGCTCAGTGCTCAGCCCATTGTGGCACTCAATGAAGAGAGGCTAATTTTATAGCTCCGTCACTCCTGTCTGTCACAGTATTTTTAAAATCTTCATTCTGGCTGGCCCGGTGGCGCACTGGATAGTGCGCCGCTTGGGAAGCGCGGCGGCGCTCGCGTC
>NW_007841944.1:0-707 GCF_000696425.1 Galeopterus variegatus
ACATGCATACAAGAAGAAGATAATGAGATCGTCATTGACTTTTCAACAGCAAAACTTTATATCAGAGGACAAGAAAAAATACATTTAAGACACTCAAAGAAACAAAATGCAAGCCAAGGGTTTTGTGTCTACTGGTCTTTAGGTATCAAGACAACAGACAAACAGGTATGAATAAGTAAGAACTCAAGCCCTGTATCTCTTATGGGTCCTTCCTGGGAAACCAACTCAAGGAGGGTCTGCAGACAGATAACAGAGAAGTCATGGGAGAAACTTCAACACAAGATGTGGTGCTGAGCAATTACTAGATCTAGGCGTAGAGCCAATAGTACATGACAAAGTTTATAGGTGGCACTATGACATTGTTGTATGCTGTGACAATAAAATTACAACAAATCTGAGGGAAAATCAGAATACACGTAAAGTGGAATAGCTCTCTGATTGTCTCATAGTTATCGATTTAGAGTGGTAAGACCATACTTTATTTAAATGCTAAAGAAAAAATGTGGGAAGAGAGAAGAGGTGCTAAAGAAAAAATGTGGGAAGAGAGAAGAGGTTGCTAATTTCATTACCACACATTATGAATACCAGTACAGACCATCCATACCTGAAAAGACTGAAGGTGAAAAAGTGTGAGGATAAATGTAGCAGGACAAATAGACAAATACTCTCAAGCACCAGGTATAGAAAAATTAACTTAGAACTTTAAA
>NW_007841945.1:0-707 GCF_000696425.1 Galeopterus variegatus
TCGCAGCAGTATGGATGAGCCTGGAGAAAATTATGCTGAGTGAAACAACCCAGGTGCAAAAAGAGAAACACTGCATGTCCTCACTCATAAGTGGGAGCTAAATCATAAATAAGCAAATAATAGAGAGAGAGAGAGGGAGAGAGAGAGAGAAACAACAATCACAATAATACATTGAACTTTTAAAAGGAGAGAACAGAACTGTGGTTACTAGACGTGGAAAGGGGAAGGAAAGGAGGATAGGGAGGGGCATTAATTAATGAGAAATTAGTTAATGGACACAAGAAATGATTATGTGTTGTAATGATGAGTAAGCTGACTATCCTGGTTTGACCATCACACATTGTACACAACTATTGATAGTCAAATTTGTACCCCAAAAATATGTATAATAAGTTAACTTTCAATTATAAGAAAGTTTTCCTCAGTAAATAGTCAAAAAAGGAACAACAAAGTTTTTCTGACTCCTTTCCCTACCTCTTGTTCTCTCATACACTGTAAACCAGAAAAAATATGTATAGAGTTGGACACTATTTCTTCAGCATAGTTTATGAACAAAAACTACAGCAGACTAGGAAAGACAACAGACAAAATGAATGAAAAAGAAAGAATAACAGAAAAAAAAGACAGGCAGATGGAGACCGAAGACAGAGTAAAAAGATAGAGCCAAAGCCCAGGTCAAAGAAAGACAGATGCAGAGGAAGGGACAC
>NW_007841946.1:0-707 GCF_000696425.1 Galeopterus variegatus
ATTATTAGAGATGTGTCAGCGTGAGCCAGTGTGACTATGGGGCAAATACGTTGTCAGAGGCTACAACCAACGGAGCCTTAGTTGACAGAGTGTGGGCTTCATCTGTAAATGGGTTTTAAGCGAGGTTAAGAGTTGCATTTTACACTGGTTACTACTTAGGCAAAGAGGAGAGGATTTCAGGCTGGACTCGGACTGGGCAAGGATCTGGAGTCGCACAGTGGGTGGAAAGGAGGAGGAAGCAGCAAGAAGCCCTCAGAAGAGCAATCTACGGGACTGACTGCTGGGGACGGGGTGAGAAAGGAGCTGGAGACTGGGTAGATGGCACACTCCGAGCTCAGCTTTGGACAAGCATCATGCAGTACTTGTGGTGAAGTCTGATAAGCAGGCTGCTCTGAAGCCCTGCCCCAGCACGGGGGGTCTGTGGTTGTTTCCTTGATTTTGCTTTAATTAGAGTGTACGGAGGTATGTACGTTAAAAAATGAAGGTTCTGCTTTCATCCAATCCTAGTTCCCTGGTGTGATGGTTCATCTTATGTGTCAACTTGGCTGGGCCACAGTGTCCACACATTTGGTCAAACATTATTCTGGATGTTTCTGTATTGGTTTAGTATTCACTAATTCAGTGCCCATGGCAACTTTATAGAACAGAACTATTTATAGAACAGAACTATTGCAGATAATGAGACTACAGTGTACTATGCTTATTTA
>NW_007841947.1:0-707 GCF_000696425.1 Galeopterus variegatus
AGAGGGGCCAAGAGAACTATCCAGCATAGTGAGCAAGTAAGGCGTAATTCTTACCAGCCAAGAAGGATGGCCCAATGGGTGACAAAAACATGCCACAAATGAGAATGTGACCGGTACTGGCCTGAGGATGATCAACCATCCCAGTTTGCCTAGGAATAGAGGTTTCCCAGGACAGGGACTTTCAGTACCAAAGCCAAGAGATACAGAAAGTAACAAGTGCTGGCGAGGATGTGGAAGATGTGGAGAAACAGAATCTTTGTGCGTTGCTGGTGGGAAGGTAAAATGCAGCCTCTGTATGGCGGTTCCTCAAAGGGTTATACGTAGAATTACTGTGTAATCCAGCTATTCCACTTCTGAGCATATAGACCCAAAAGAATTGAAAGCTGGGACTCAGAGGCTTGTACACCAGTGTTCGTAATAGCATTATTCACAGTAGCCAAAAGGTGGACACAACCCAAGTGTCCATCAGCAGAGAATGGGTAAACACACAGTGGAATATTACTCAGAAATGGGCAGGAAATGGGTTGGGAGTTACGTGATACTGTTTGAGGGTTTGTAAATTCTTTCTATGGAGGGAGATACGGTTTGGTTGACTTTTTAAATTTTTACCTTAAAGAGACTCGAAGCCACTTATCTTCCTATTCTGTTACAATCTTTAAAGAGCTGGTGCCCAACATAAAAATCAAAGGACCACCCAAAATTGAAAT
>NW_007841948.1:0-707 GCF_000696425.1 Galeopterus variegatus
GGACAGAAACTCAACAAAGAAACATCAGGTTTAAATGATACCATAGACCAGATGGGTCTAAGAGACATTATAGAATTTTTCTCCAACAGGTACAGAATACACATTTTTTTATCAGCACCAGAAACATTCTCCAGAATTGACCATATGTTAGGCCACAAAACAAGTCTCAACAAGTTCAAAAAAATCAAAATCATAGCAAGTATTTTTCTGACAACAATGAAATTTAACTATAAATCATAAGAAGAGGAACTTTCAAAACTCTACAAATACATAGAAATTAAACAACATGCTCCTGAACAACCAGTAAGAAATTAAAAAGAAAATTAAAGAATGTCTTGAAGGGCCGGCCCCGTGGTGCACTGGATAGTGCACCGCTTGGGAAGCGCGGCGGCGCTCCTGTCCGAGGGTTCGGATCCCACATACGGACCGACTCCCGCTCACTGGCTGAGCGAGGCGCGGGAGCAACACCGAGGCTTGCAATCCCGTTGCCGGTCCCCGGTCCGGTATGGGGGCAACACTGAGGGTTGCGATCCGTTGCCGGACACGGAAAAAAGACAAAAGACAAAAAAATAAAAAATAAAATAAAGAATGTCTTGAAACAAATGAGGACAAAAACACAGCATACTAAAATCTATGAAATACAGAAAAAGCAGTGTTCATAATAAAGTTTATAGCAATAAACACCTATATCAAAAAAAAAAAAAAAA
>NW_007841949.1:0-707 GCF_000696425.1 Galeopterus variegatus
GCTTTTTTTCCCATCCATAAGTGGGTGGGAAACTAATGGACGGAGAGTGAAGACATTTCTTGTTGGGGGATAGGGCGGGACATGTGATTTCTGGGAGAAAATCAATAGCCAGGAAATTGATGACACAGGCACAGTAACATTGATTGTGGGCTCCAGGCTGGGCAGACAGGTGGGCACCGTAGAGTCACCTCGGGGTTAGGTAGGACAGGATGAGCCTATTCTGAGATTGGGAGAAACACAACTCACTGGTCTCTCCGCATTTTCCTTTCCATGATTTTATTTCCTGCAAGCCTTCTGGTCTTTTCCTCATACTTCTATATTTTTTCCAGAAGGACTAAGGGCTGAACGGGGAAAAAGTTAAAACTTAAGCTAGTTGGTCTAGTTTCTGTTTAGCTCTTCAAATAATAGATTAAGCTGAGAGAAACTTGAAACCATTGAATAATGCAGGCTCTTGTATTATTTGTGAGCTTTAGTTATTCTATTTCTATTTCCAGGTACCATAAACAATGGGTTGTTGGTTTTACTGTTAACTTACGTCTATATTGAAGTAATTAGACAATGATCATTTTATTTATGTGGATAAATGCAGAGGTAGCATTTTGGACACATCTGTGTATTGTATCACTGCCATGAGCGCCTGAAATACAAAGGTTTTCTTAGGAATAGAGTAACCAGGACGTCCTGTCGTTGACCTTTCTTCTCAAATT
>NW_007841950.1:0-707 GCF_000696425.1 Galeopterus variegatus
CACTTTCCATGGTTTCAGTTACCCTTGGTCAACCACAGTCCAGAAATATTAAATGGAAAATTCTACACATAAACAATCCGTAAGTTTCCAATTGCACATCGTTCTGAGTGGCATGATGACATCTTGTGCCATCCTATTCGGTATGGGAATCATCCTTTTTTCCACTGTATCCCATTAGTCATTGACATCGTCTGCTCCTAACATCTTTCCATCAACATTACCATGGCTCGATGATCCAGGATCATCCAAAGTAGATGATTCTCCTGACACATTGTCAGGTCAAAAGCAGTGTAATGTCATGCCACAATACCTACGTCAGTCACCGATTTCATCTCATCGTGTACACATTTTATCATCTCATATCATTACGAGAAGAGTGAGTACAGTACAGTAAAATATTTTTAGAGAGGCCACATTTACATAACCTTTATTAGAGTATATTGTTATAATTTTTCTATTTTATTATTAATTGCCGTTATTCTCTTACTGTGCCTAATTTATAAATTAAACTTTGTCATAGGTATGTATGTATAGGAAAAAACTTAACAGGTTTGGTGCTATCTGTGGTTTCAGGCATGCACTGGAGGTCTTAGAACATATCCCCTGTGGATGAGGGGGATTATTGCATTTGTATAGAAAAATCAATAAAAAACCATTCAGAATAGCCAACTGTTACCTCCAGGTGGTAGGCATTTGGAGAATTTATT
>NW_007841951.1:0-707 GCF_000696425.1 Galeopterus variegatus
TTTGTCTATTATGAATAAAACTGCAATGGACATTCTCGCACAAGTATTTGTGTGGATATGTGTTTTCATTTGTCTTGGGTAAATGCCTAGGAATTGAATTACTAGGTTATAGGGTAGACATAGGATTACCTTTGTACTATATTGCCAGTTTTCCAAAGTGGTTCTACTATTTTTTTTTTCCTTTTTGTCTTTTTACTGACCGGTAACGGGATTGCAACCCTCGGTGTCGCACCTGTACCAGGGACCGGCAACGGGATCGCAACCCTCGGTGTTGCGCCCGCACCACGCTCAGCCAGTGAGCGGGAACCGGTCTCCACATGGGATCCGAACCCTTGGCAGGAGCGCCGCTGTGCTCCCAAGTGGCGCACTCTCCAGTGCGCCACCAGGCCGGCCCAGTGGTTCTACTATTTTGCTCTCCACCGGCCATGTATGCAAATGCCAGTTGCTCCATATCCTTGCCAATACTTGGTATTGTATTTCTTTCTAATGTTGAGTATTCTTGCGGCTTGCAGTGCTATCAAGTTGTAGTTTAATTAGTATTTCCCTGATCATTGATGATGTTGATGCATATTGATTATTTCTATACTTACGTCAAGGGTTCAAGTCTCTTACCCATTTAAAAAATTGAGTTGTCTTTTTTATGATCGACTCGCTGAGTTCTTTACATTCTGGGTATAATACACACACACAAATATATATATTTTTTC
>NW_007841952.1:0-707 GCF_000696425.1 Galeopterus variegatus
ATTAAAAACTGGCTTGGCAAAGTGCCACTGCTGGTCCCCCTCACTATTCCATTCTGCAGTTGTCCCCAGATATGGACAAACTACCCTTGGAAACTTGCTTGTGAAGTAAGACCGTACACCTTGAGGAAGCGTGAGGACGAATCCCAGCATGCACTGCTGGCAGCGTGACGTGCCAGGGTGGCACTGGGAAGGGATGCACAATGAGAAACAGCCTCGGTGGCAGTTCAGCTGGTCCAGTTCAGAAGAAGAGAGCCAGGGCTAAAAGCAGATCCATTCTCCACACATTAGCCCCAGATGACTGCAGCCTGCGCCTGAGGGACAGAGGCTGGGTGAAAAGTCTGTCACTTCTCTCATGTGCTGCAACTGCTGAGGACAAGTGCAGGCTCTCTGGGCTGGGGGGCTCATGCCATGCAGCGTCTTCTGGCTGTTTCCTCTCACGGGTCTCAGTCGCTCTCAGCTGCATCACTCACACTTGTCCCAACACGTCCAAGCAGCATGCTCACAAAGTGCCAGAAGATACAGAAGTCAAAGTGACCTGGAGTATGTGAGCCCTTCTGGTGCACTCAGCATTGGGAAATGGACAATTTTTAAGAAAGCAATGATTCAAAAAAAGACATCATTTAAATGAGCTAAATATACAGCAAATGGTGCTAGCTAAACTTTACAGATACCTACCCAGATTCCCCTCCTTCTGGAGAAAATAAAAG
>NW_007841953.1:0-707 GCF_000696425.1 Galeopterus variegatus
TGTCTTCTTGCCTCGATGGTATCAAAGCTTTTGACTTTAGGGCTACACTTGGGGAAACAATGTTTTGAGATAAGGAGATGAACTATCTGCTCAAAAGAATGTGCAGGAAGCCAAGGTAACTGGGCAACACATAGCGAAACGGTTTGTGGCCAATGAACCATCTAAACAAAAGTGTCCCTGAGTGGCATCAGTTGTGCAAGCGAAGGAAACCAAACCCACTCTTGTCTCAAAGTGGAGACTTTGTGGGTGCCAATTTGTGTGTGTGTGTGTGCCCTCACTAAACATTATGGTAAAGTGAAATTCACAGTTCTCCCAACTGTGGCTGACACTGGTATAAATTGAGAAGGCTGAAAAGGTGAGACTTGTCACGCAGCACTCGTGAAGTCCTTTTCCAGGTGGCTCTGCCTGGTATGTGAAGGCTCACTCGCTGAAAGACCATCCCTATGTTAACGCAAATTGAGATATCAACATTGATTGATTGGTGTATTCCTTCTAGAGATACTGGATTTCAGCCTCATGATATTCTGATGTAGTTAAGTCCTGAATTCGCTGAGCCACAGGGTGATGGTCTATTTCCTCTCTCTGAAGCTCTGCTCATGCCTCTCCCATGTTTTACCACACCATGGTGTTCCCCATCAGTCTTCATCCTTTTTCTTCCCCAAAGCAATCTTCTCATGATTCTTTAAGGCCCCCAGAACTGCAGATTG
>NW_007841954.1:0-707 GCF_000696425.1 Galeopterus variegatus
CCCAAGGCCACGTCTAATGTGCAGTAACCATGCCTCTGCAAACTGTTGCTTCTTGGTGACCCTCTATGGAATGACAAGGTAGACTTCAGCCCTGGAACTCCTACGCTGCATTCTTTGGTCATCTTGAAAGAAAAACAAGCATTTACTGTACATACAGAATAAAATTTCTGTTGAACTCTAGTCCTACAATCCTTCCATCCATTCACTTTTCACCATTATCAGCACTACAATCAACTGCCACCTCTTCCCACAGTGGGAAGTGGCAGCCTTGCACTATTGTATCCATCAAAACAACAGGAAACAGAGACCACCAGTGACGTGACGGAACAGAGCGGTGCGGGAGCTTTTCTATGCCCAGGAGAGGTAAGGGTAGGGTCCTTCTGTTCATTTCCCTCCCCTGGCACAGCACCTGGCACCACACGGATTTCTACACATGCTGAATGAAGGCATGCAGACAGGGCTGGGTCTCCTGCACGCAAACTGACTTGTAGGCAGAAGTGAAAAATTAGGTTGGGGACACCTAGACACAGGGATGGGGCTTGGGATTCTACACTGAAGATAAGTAATGATGGCAAGTTTTTGAATCAAACATGGGAAATAATGAAAATCGCTTTTGAGGGGCCGGCCCGTGGCTCACTCGGGAGAGTGCGGTGCTGATAACACCAAGGCCACGAGTTCGGATCCCATATAGGGATGGCTGGTTTGCT
>NW_007841955.1:0-707 GCF_000696425.1 Galeopterus variegatus
ACCGAGGGTTGCGATCCTGTTGCCAGTCCCGGTCCGGTACAGGCGCGACACTGAGGGTTGCAATCCATTGCCGGACATGAAAAAAAAGACAAAAAGGAAAAAAAAATAAAAATAAAAAATAAAGCTTCTTTAGGTGAAAACTTGTATCACTGACTTTTAAGTCTTCCTTATTTCTAACTTTAGCTTTTATTTTATTTTATTTATTTATTTTTTTTGTCTTTTGTCTTTTTCCGTGTCCGGCAAAGGATCGCAACCCTCAGTGTTGCCCCCGTACCGGACCGGGGACCGGCAACGGGATCGCAACCCTTGGTGTCGCTCCTGTGCCTCGCTCAGCCGGTGAGCGGGAACCGGTCTGTATGTGGGATCCGAACCCTCGGGCGGGAGCGCCGCTGTGCTTCCCAAGCGGCGCACTTATCCAGTGCGCCACTGGGCCGGCCCCTAACTTTAGCTTTTAAAGTTATATTTACATTGTACTTATGTACTCCCTAAGCATTGCTTAATTGCATTCCGTGAATTTTGATATTCTGTATTTTCAAGTATGATTTGCTGTAAGATAACACCTAATGGTAATACCTAATGTACCTAATGTACCTAATAGTACCTAATGTACCTAATAATACCTAGTGTACAAAATTACAGCTATATAGAAAAAATAAATTCTAATGGTGTACAGTACTGAAGGGCATCTGTAATTAACACTAATTTGT
>NW_007841956.1:0-707 GCF_000696425.1 Galeopterus variegatus
TCTGAAGTGGCTCAATGGGCAGCTGGAGAACCCATTTTCATGTGACCTCACTTGCATGGCTGGCAAGGTGATGCTGCTGTCAAATGGGAGCTCAGCCAAGGTAGTGGGTTGGTCGGGAGTTTCAGTTTTTGTGATATAATAAGGAGTGTATTTGGTCTTTGGCCTTTGTTTCTGGTTCTTGGTACAGAGTTCCTGAAACCCTTGGAATTTCCTGAGAAATAGGTGTGTCCTTTGTTGTTCACAATGAGCTGACTTTGATCAAACTTGAGTTTTGGCAAATGAGGTAACTTAGAGTGGAACCTCTAGATAGCTTCAGGATGGGGCTAATCACTGGAAAGATGAAACGATTAGAGGTTTGGAACATTTAGCCCCAGCCAGCAAGCTCCGGGAAACGGTAGAGTCAGGGCTGGAGATTAAGGTTGTTAAAAACTCATAAGCAAGATTTGCTGAGCTTCCAGGTTGGTGAACACATCCATGTGCTGAGAAGGGAGTGGACCCAGAGAATATAAGGACGCTCACCCCACCCCCATACCCTGCCCTATGCATCTCTTCCATCTGGCTGTTCCTGAGTTGTATCATTTATAATAAACCAATAAACACAGGTGAAGTGTTTCACTGAGTTCTGTGAGCCATTTTAGTAAATTACAAAACCTGAGGCAGAGGTTGTAGACACCCCCAATTTATAGCTATTCTGTCAGAGGTACAGG
>NW_007841957.1:0-707 GCF_000696425.1 Galeopterus variegatus
GGCTAACCAAGAAATGTAAAAGGAAATGTCAAGGAATGAGATGTCTGTAGGAGGCCTTGAAAAGCTCCAACATACTCCAGGAAATCCAGAGAGCCTTGAGCATTCCAAGGGCTGTGTGTGTGTGCTCTACATTGACCTGACCATTCCTTGAGCTCTAACCCTGCACAGACAGAAAGTGAAGGCTAAGATAGAGTTGTAAACTGCCTGGCTGAGTTTTGAAGACATAGTGCAGCATGCACATAGAGCCTCTCTGTATACACTGGATGACATTACTTTCAGGCATCTAAGGAAATCTTCGTCTAATCATTAACTGGCCTCTAAGCTAACCAAAAAGAGACATTAGTGGCCACATACAATGAAGAACACATTCTGACCTTTCACAACTGAACTTTACGGATAGTCAGAAAACTTACTAAACAAGCAAGCAACAATATCCAGTAACAACAACAAAATCTGAGGACAGGAAAAATATGACTTCTAGAATTGCAGCATGATATTACTTAAGATGTTAAGTTTTCAACAATAACAAAAAAAAATGACATGCAAAGAAACAATAAAGTCTGTACACAGGAAAATAAACAGTCAGTAGAACTGTTTCTAAGGAAGACCAGACATTAAAGTAACTAGATGAAGATATCAAATAAGTTATTTTAAATGCATCCAAAGAACTAAAGGAAATAATGTCAAAAGAACTAAAAGAATGTATC
>NW_007841958.1:0-707 GCF_000696425.1 Galeopterus variegatus
TCCAGCACTTATCATTCTCAGTCTTTTGGATGTTAGCCATTCTAACTGGAGTGAGATGGTATCTCAGTGTGGTTTTGATTTGCATCTCCCAGATGCTGAGTGAGGTTGAGCATTTTTTCATGTGTCTGCTGGCCTTTCGCATATCTTCCTTTGAGAAATGCCTATTCAGCTCCTTTGCCCATTCTTTAATTAGGTTATTTGGTTTTTTGCTGTAAAGTAAATATTTGCAAAATATACATCTGACAAAGGATTAATATCCAGAATATACAAGGGCTTATCACTTATGAATGCCATCTTCATGCCTTGCAAAGTAGCTGGCAGAGTTTATAGGAAAAAAGAAATTATTTTAAACAAATTCATGTTTCTCTCTCTACTTTGAGGACTTTATGTACAAAATACATAAAAGTATTTATTCTACTTGTTTTTGAATCTCTAATAAAATAAGTCACTTACGAAAATGAAGTATCGATTATTACCTGCAATAAAGTGGCTAACTAGAATTTCAAATCTGGAATTTGGCCTTTGAAATATTTTGTTTGGTCAACGGAATTTTCAGTATTGTTATTGATGCTGAGGTTTTTGTTTCTTTGACCTTTAGTTGCAGACATATACAGTCTCCAGTTTAACACAAGCTCCATCACTTCCTCTTGGCTATTTTACACATTTATGTAACAAGCCTAGGTCACTAAAAGCATTTTAGTTTTTTT
>NW_007841959.1:0-707 GCF_000696425.1 Galeopterus variegatus
ATTAGGTTTATTGATTTGGTATTGTCAAGAAATATGACACCTCAAAAATAAGCAGACGTGGGCCGGCCCGGTGGCGCACTGCTGTAGTGCGCCGCTTGGGAAGCGCGGCGTCGCTCCCACCGAGGGTTCGGATCCCACATACAGACCGGTTCCCATGTCAGGAGCTGGTATGTGGCTCAAATTGTCAAGATTTTAGCCTGCTTCTTCTTGGAAGTGTGATATCAAGTGCTGTAATGTGGTATGTTGCTGCAAATTAGGTTTATTGATTTGGTATTGTCAAGAAATATATAAAAATAAAAATAAGCAGACGTGGAAAAGACACCCCACTGGCAGGTGTGGACATTGGATAGGAAATGCATGTCCACCTGCCATCCGCACCCTGACCCTGTGTGTTTATAATGCTTATGGCAGTTCTCAAAGGCATATGAGAGAGGACAGATGACCCTCTTCACTTGTTTGTCAATAGGTTTTACAGGTATAGGATAAGATCTTGATTTATGTTTGACTCAGGAAAAAGAGGATAGTAACTAAAGGCTGTGATTTCAGGGTTAAAGACAAAAGGGCAGCAGCAGGGGAGGTGAGTCAAGAATGACCAAGAGAGATCTGGAAATGTATTTATTGGCTTCCCTGAGTGCTCATGACTTTCATTGCTCATGGCCCCATACAGTCTTCAGACTAACACAGCTGTCCTTTGATGGCAGGAGGCG
>NW_007841960.1:0-707 GCF_000696425.1 Galeopterus variegatus
GTGGCATGGGGGAGAGAGCGCCAGGCTCTTTGCAATAGGACACGCCTAGATATTCGGATCCAGGCCTGGGAGAAAAGCATGTGGCTGTGCCTGTCCTCGTCCTGCCCTCGATTCCCACGAGAGATTGGGGAATTCGTTTCATTTCTCTGTCCTCAGAGTTCTCTTCTGTAAAACAAGGCTGTGTAGACATGTTAGAAGGAGGGTCCCATGACCAGAACGGGAGTCTGCAGAGATGAAGGAAGCTGACGGACATAAAACGATAGTGTGTTTAGCCTGAAGACTGGATCTTTCAAGTGTCCCACGTGCAGTACATGTGTGCGTAAGCACGTAGGTGTGAGCCCAGGTCACCTCAAAAGGGCCTGGAAGCTCCAGTTGGCCAGGGGGCTCATCACCTGCTTCTTTCCTATTCACAAAACCTGTGTAGTGACTGGACCAGCTCAAGACGTTGTTAACCAACTTAACAGGAGACAAGAATAACTGCATTAGTGCAAAGCCCTCCTCAAAGGAGTCTCGGCACGCTGCAGATAATGGACTTACTCATCCTTAGAGCACCTCTGTGCGGCAGCTACAGGGCAGTGGTGACCAGGCTCACATGATAAACAACGTCAAGAATGCCACGAATCCAAAAGCCTGTAACTCTGAGGTTCTGGAAGAGAGGGGACGGGCTGTCGGGTCCGCCGCTGGCCGACCCGAACATCTCTAGCCTC
>NW_007841961.1:0-707 GCF_000696425.1 Galeopterus variegatus
ATGAGTGATGTCTCCAAGAAAAGGAAGGAGCCAGGGGATTTACAGAGCAGCTAAAGAAGGTAGTCGCCCGAGTTCTATGGGAGTCTGAGGAAGGGTGGACTTGCAAGAGGCATGTGAGGAAAGGCCTTTCTTTGCAGTTAGCCATTGGCTGGAGCGTAAAGAGAATGGATATTTCTTACCTGTCCCTGATCAACCTTGCCCTGGCTTAGGCACCACAAGTTGAGTATGTTATATAATTCCACAGCAACTATCTTTATTGGTGACTCCATGTCATGAGATGATCAGAGGAAACACCACAAAAAACTGCTCACCACTGTGCAAACCACCTCCATGCTTCGTCTCTCTGGCACATTTTTTTAGAGGCAGTGTAAAGCAACGTGAATATGCCAGTTGTCAGGTTGAGGCAATAGCTATACTAATTGTATTGCCACATGACTTTCATAACTAAAGCCAAAACATTTCATTATTTTAGTTATACTAAGTTGCCATTTGTAGCGTCAGGGCTAGGGCTCAGACCCCTCAAACCCATTGTACAGACTGAGTCACCAGACCCCTCACATGCCAGGCTGGGTCACAGACCCCTCCCACACAGGTCCACGCTAGGTTATTAGGAAAGATCCCGGGAGCCATTGGTAGATGACATGAGCTCAGTCCTTAGCAGTAGCAGTGGCAGCTTATGGCAGATCTGGTGGCACCAGCAGTGGTGG
>NW_007841962.1:0-707 GCF_000696425.1 Galeopterus variegatus
TTTTTTTTTTTTTTTTTTTTGGCTGGCTGGTAATGGGATCAAACCTTGGACCTTGGTATTATCAGCACTGTGCTCTAACCAACTGATCTAACCAGCCAGACCAAGGTATTCTTTTTGAGATGATGAAAATATTCTAAAATTGATTGTGGTGATGGTTATACAACTGTGTTAATATACTAACTACAATTGAATTTACATTTTAAGTGGGTGAATTGTATAGTGTGTGAATTATATCTCAATAAAATTTAAGAAAAAAACAGAGGAAATATCTTATTCCTTGAGGAATCTGCCAAGCTAGTTTACCGAATAAAATGAGTGAATGAATGAATGAATGAATGAATAGTTCCTTCACAGATGACCAAAATCTGCCATATTTCCAAAGTCTAAAATAGATTAATTCCTTTGACTGTCTCATGGGCATGCTCGCTTCTAGCTCCCAGGAACCCATTAGCGTACTAACAAGAAACCAGATCATTCAATAAATAATTCCTGAGGTTGCCAGTGCCACTCCGGAAAAAGGGAGAAATGCACACATAATTTCTTCTGGACTCAAACTGTGGGACTGCAGAGTGAGGGGCTGCCAGGATGTTCTATCTGGAAAAGGGCCCCTGGAGATCTCACCATGGTCTGTTTCTATTTGGCAAATCTTGATTTGTTTATATGGGCTTATCTGATTGTATCTGTGTTTTTTCCCCTTATCCTGGAGA
>NW_007841963.1:0-707 GCF_000696425.1 Galeopterus variegatus
GTTCTGAGCCCCTGTGTCTCACCTGACTTCTCACTGCCCAGCACCTCCCTCTCCCGTGATGACACACCGGTCATGGCTCTCACCTCCCCTGATGTCCATGTCACCCCGAGTGCCCACTGCCCACTGTCCACAGCACAGCTGGCTCACACGCACCCGCTGGCACCGGGCTTTCCATCCTGCTGTTGAGTCAGCCTGACCATGCCGTGGCTCACGTGGCTGGAGTCCAACTGTGGGTCAGGCTTCCATGATGCCATCGAGGATCTATGACCTCTTCGTGTCCATCTATGTGAGGTCCACAGGGTTGGCTGCTCCCACAGGGCTCCTGCTGGGCTCTGAGATGCCCTCTGCGTGTTTCTTCTCAGGTCTCCCTGGAATATTCCAGAGCAATCACAGGCCAGGGGATGGGTCACCGTTAGATTGATCAGACTCACCCTGGAGCTCAGAGGGCAGTCATCATCTGTGAGGACACTGGTCTGTGTGGGAGGACGGAGGGATGTCAGGTCAGCCAACAACAGTGTCACGAGCAGCCCCGATGGGCCCAACGTCCTGCACTAGCATCATCCCGCTGTGCACATGGCCTGAACACTGCTGTGCGCCAGTCTCGCTCATGGGTCTGTGAGATGCCCAGGAAAGTCGCCAAACAAGTGCACGATGCGAGCACGAGGCAGAGGCCAACAGCGAAGGATGCTGTGGGGCCAGGATAAGTG
>NW_007841964.1:0-707 GCF_000696425.1 Galeopterus variegatus
TAACTTCAAATAAATGGCCTATTATTAGTAGAAGTACTCTTTTCTAAAAAATATTTCTACATTTCCTGAATGAAATTAGGTTGCATTTACATTGTTTTCCTTTTTAAATCCCCATTACAAGTTTAGATGAGCTTTTTTTTACACTTGGTTGTCAAAGCATTATTAGGCTTTCTCCCATTTCTTCTCTCGCACCTTTTGATTTGTTAGGTTTTTTTTTTCTTTCTACATTACAAAAGTTTAAATATTACATTAATTAGAATCTATGCCTGATCATAGTGCTATACAAATATTTGTAAAGTAAATACAACTATATAAAATGAAAACATTATCATGGTTTGCTAACAGGGTTTATATTCTCTTCTAAAGCTGTAATTTTCACAGTTCTTTAACTTGTATCTATATTTAAATAAATTTAGTACTAAAGTGTAAATGCTTATGGTCCCCTCAAATTAAAATGTTGAAATTCTCACCCCCAGGTGATGTTATTAGAAGATAGGGCCTTTAGGAAGCGATTAGCTCATGGGGTGGAGCCCTCAGAAATGGGATTATCTTTCTCATAGAATAGGCAGAGGCCTGAGAGAGACTCTTGTCCCTTCCAGCATGTGAAGACACAGCAAGAGGTGTCGTTTATGAACTAGGAAAAAGAGCCCTCACCAGACACAGAATCTGCTGGTCCTTGTGTTTGGATTTCCCAGCCTCCAGAACTG
>NW_007841965.1:0-707 GCF_000696425.1 Galeopterus variegatus
TTTTTTAATTTACTCTTTATTCCCCAGCTAGTATTTGTGCTCCTTGAGAATTGAGATGTAGCCTGAGTCATTAAATGTGTACTGGAATGAGTTTATTATCAGCCACACCTCTGAAGGTTTACTTTTTAATTTATTTTTTATTTTTTGTAGATTTATTTAAATTTTAATTGATGCTTATTATTGTACATATTTATGGGAGGCAGAGTTATATTTTAACACACATATATAATGTGTGATAATCAAATCAGTTTACTAGTATGGGACCGTGCCCTTTTTCTAAGCAAAAACAACAGATGGTCTAAACGGATAAAAGGTGGCTCCCAAGGGAAGTTAAGGGGGAAGGCTAAGAATAGAGAGGCAAGGCACATGCACATTTGACCTTTTCAAGGATTGGCCTAAGATTGGAAATCCCCACCTGCTAAGCATATAAATATGATCTTTTGTGTTACAATAAACGGAACTGCCTGATAGAACCCCTGCTGCATGTGTGTGTGTGTTTGTTCCCTATCTGGGAGAGCAGCGGCGTGCTCACCCATCTCTCGGAATCTCTTTTTGCCCCACATCCTGTGGGGGAAAAAAGGGCAACCCCTTTGGCCCCAACCCTCTAGGGAAAGGAGAAACCTGTTGGGGTCCCATGCAGCCACCGGAGATGCCCACCAACTAGCATATCTATCATTACAAAAATCTATCATGCCTTTATGATGAGA
>NW_007841966.1:0-707 GCF_000696425.1 Galeopterus variegatus
CATGCTTTTATTAGTGTTATGTTCTAAGTCAATTAATTAACTAGTCTCTGGTTTGTTGAGTCTCCACGGCATAACTGTAGTATACTAAAAAAGATAAGCTTTGTGTGGCTGGTTAGCTCAGTTGGTTAAAGTGCAGTGTTACAACACCACAGTCAAGGGTTCAGATCCCCGTGCAGATCAGCCACCAAACAAAACAAAACAAAACAAAAATCCCAAAACGAAACAAAACAAAAAAACCCCAAAAAACCCAAAGATAGAATTTATGGATAGAAGCAAAAACTTTGTATGATTTAAAATATATACTTATACAAAAATGCTCTATTTCTAAATAACCCCTCTCAGGGAGCTGATGTTTTCTGATTAATATAAATAACTCTTAATTAAGAACCAATACTAGTTATATCCACAGCAAATAAAGTGAAAATGTCAATTTTTAAAAAAATAATACTACATCTAGAAAAGTTTTTATGTTAAAGAGTGAATAGATATGTACCTCGAGAGTTCCATTTAGATAGACATGATATGCTTGACAAAAGCTGTAGGAATAATACAGACAGTTTAGAGTCAAAAAAACAGTCACACTTAATGAAAGAAAGGTTCAATAAAAGAGAGGTTTAGCTGAATGCTAATTCTTCTTAGCTGCAACGCTAGAGTTTATTTTCTTAAGCTCCATACAGCCCACGATTCTTAGTACTGGATTGGTGCCA
>NW_007841967.1:0-707 GCF_000696425.1 Galeopterus variegatus
CTCTTGCCTCCGTGGCTGTTCTTTCTCCTCTAGTTCTTCATCCAGCTCGTAAATAAAGGTCTTAAATGCAATCAGCTCTCTGCTCTTTGTGCTATACAGTCCTTTTCTTTAGGAATTTCATCCTTCCTCATTGATTCAGTTTCTTCTCTACCTGAGTGACCTAGAATCTTGGAATTGGAAAAGATAATGAATGCTTCACATAAAGCTTTAGTTGCATCTTCAGTTGGCCGTTCATATCTCTAGTTGATTGGTATTATCTCACAGTAATGCATCATAAACTCCTCACTTTCTTCTCAATACTAGCTCTTCTTCCAGATGTTCTGATTCATATTCAAGAAACATTAAGACCACATACTATGTGCTTTCATTTATATGAAATGTCCAAAATGGGCAAATCTATAGAGACAGAAAGTATATTAGTGGCTGCCAGTGGCTGATGGTAGGGTGGGGAGTGACTGCTAAAGGTTATGGGATTTCTTTTTGGAGTGATGAAAACGTTCTAAGATTAGGCTGTATACATGTTACATTCACAACTCTATGAATATATTAAAAACCGTTGAATTATACACTTTAAATGGGTAAATTGTGTATTGTATACAAATTTTACCTCACTGAGGTGGTTTTTTTTTTGTTTTTGTTTTTCCTTTTTTTGTCTTTTTTCGTGACCGGTAACGGGATCGCAACCCTTGGTGTCGCGCCCGCACCAC
>NW_007841968.1:0-707 GCF_000696425.1 Galeopterus variegatus
ATAAAATTATATTTTCATACCGGTGTAACAAAGATTCTCTTTCTACCTGTGTAATTTATAATGTATCATTAAATCAGTAATTGTAGAGCATCTGCAATTGTAAGTTTGAGCTTACTTTGTCAGTATAAAACTAAGTAAAAAAAAATAATATGTTTATAAACATTTTAATGTTAGGAAATCATTCTATAAAATATGTGATGAGAAAAATATTATCATAAAACAAAAAGTAAAAATTTGAAAATAGACACATCTGTTTAATAGGCAGATGAGTTAGATTATAATAAATCCACAGGAAGTAATAATATGTTGTTAATTAAGCCACATTTTATAAGGGTTTTTAATGATGTGAGAAAGCAATTTTTAAACAAAATGGAGAGAGACAGACGGGGAGAAAGAAAGAAAAAACGAATTTACAATTTAATGAGACAAATAAGAGACTGAAGACCTACAAATCTAACTGCTAACAATATTTTGAAATATTATGGGGAAATTTAATTTCCACAGCTTTTTTATAATTTTCTAAATGAATATATGTAAGCTTTTTTATAATTTTCTAAAATGAATATATGTAACACTTTATACATAAAAGGTTATCATTTTAAAAAATGAGATACTACTAAAGAGATTTTCCTTGTTGAATTTCAGCTTGTTTGGTTTCTGGATTACTTTATAATTATGGCTTTCATTTTATTTCTATTTATCCACTA
>NW_007841969.1:0-707 GCF_000696425.1 Galeopterus variegatus
TACTGCTTACTGGTTATCTGAGGTGACCTTTAGATTTATTGGTGGGCTTAGCGGGCTGGCACGCCGATAAGGAATAGTGTATTTCCCAATTGTTTATCTTCCTTGTGGCCAGGTGGCCTTTAGATAAGGAACTGGTCAGTTCCTGGAACCAGGTGCTGATTACTCCCTTCTTGGAATTTAGCGTGCCTGGGCCCGCCTTGACTATGCCTGGCCTCTACATAACCCCTTAGGAGCTGCCTTACTTAAAATGGCATTAGTTATGTTTTCTCGTTTTTGGCAAGCATTAGTACAGAAGCAAATTGCGCATGTTAAAGTTATATTTTTCTCTACAGGCACATATATAGATTACATTTATCAGCCTCCATATGGTAAGGTTGACCGTGTGACTGAGTCCTAGTCAATAGGTTGTAGACAGAAGTGATGCCCTCCATGCCCACACCTGGCCCTAAAGTCTTCCCACAGGTGACCATCCATACTCCTTCTCCTTCTAGCTGGTTGAGTGGAATGAACCCCCTCTTACCCCAGTTCCTACCTCCAAGGCAATCTTGGGAACTGCCTGTTGACAATGGCAGGGGGGAGGCTGGAGCCCTGAATCCCTGCTTAGGAGACACCCACTCATAAAGGAATCTCACACTGGATAGTAAAAAGACAAGAAATAAACTTTTATTGTGTTAAATCACTGAGCCCTCAGGGTTTATCTGTTACTA
>NW_007841970.1:0-707 GCF_000696425.1 Galeopterus variegatus
AATTCTCAATTTGCCTGCCTCATAATTGTACACTTGGTACAGACTCCAGTATTGGGAAACCTAAATGCCAGTATTAATTACTATGACTGTTCCCAGTGTCCTCTGCTAGAGCCCACATTTGAAACCTTAGGGTAGCCTCAAGTATGCTGACAATGGATCATCATCTCCACACCTTAAAGAGACAGGATTATCTATGCTTCTTTGGTTGCACAATAACATATTTTTATGATGATTTTAAAAGGAAATGAATGTGGCATACATGTTTATATAACAGATTATTTTTAAATACCCTTATAAAAGAGCCTGCAATATCCCTAGAAAGATACAAAATAAACTGGAAACATTGGTTATTTTTTAGGGGGAGAATTGGGTGGCCGCAAAACTAAAGTGGAGGGTGTAATTACTTATTATCACATATCATTTTGTATCCTTTGGGTTCTGAAATACAGGCATATTTTAACTATTCAAACACATAAATAATTAATTCATGTTTCAAAACTTCAGTTTGATATAAAATGAGATCGTTTAGGAAAATTGTTTTTATATTTTTCTTAAAGCAATGAATGAACCTAATTCACTAATAGTGACAACAGTGGCATTACTGATGATAATAGTTGGAGCCTGAAGGGTCAAACTCAGTTGGAGGAGAAAGAAAAACATATTCTCAAGGATTTTTGATCTCTTTGATTTCAGAAAAGCTCATGTCG
>NW_007841971.1:0-707 GCF_000696425.1 Galeopterus variegatus
CTATGTGTCAATTCTTATGAATACATACAAAATTATTTGATGTATTTAGAGGATATTAAGCCAGTTATATTGCCTCTTCTGTAAAATGTTGAAAATGATCATTAATTTTTCAGTTGCAGATTCTTCATGGACAATTTTTTCTTGAGATTGTCATTAGTTTCTTCCCTTTTTGAATCATTCTTTATTTGAAAGTAAGCTATGACCCCCAGGATACCACAGACCATTTGCAGCAAAAAGCAGAAAGAATTGTTTTTTCCATTCATCAAGTTCTAAGTAAGTTCCCTAAAACCCTGGTGCATGCAAAATATATTACTGTACTAGTTTCATTAGATTTGTGGAATTTCTATTATATGTAGTAATTTTTCTTCAGTAAAATCTGATGCAATGTCTGATTTCCATGGGAGAAATGTAATGTCACTTATGAAAAAGGAATTGCTTATTTTCCCTCTTTCCTCCTATTATGAAATCAGCTTTGCAAATAATTTCAGCATAATCAGGTAACTTTTGCCCTGAGAGATTTAAGGACATGACCACAAATCTTCTTGGCCCTAATACCATATACAGTGGGATTAAGGAAGGGTGGTACCAGAAGGTACATATTTGAAAGGAAGATATGAATTTGTGGGGCCACAATTGTGGTCAAAGAAGTGGGTGAGAAAGGTGAAGACAGCTGTGGAGTAGAAAATGATGATGACACAGACATGAGA
>NW_007841972.1:0-707 GCF_000696425.1 Galeopterus variegatus
TCAAGTCTCAACAAATTCAAAAAAATTGGAATTATCCCATGTATATTCTCAGACCACAATGCACTAAAATTAGAAATCAATAACAAATGAAATTCTGGAAACTATACAAACGCATGGAAATTAAACAGCATTCTACTTAATGACATATGGGTCCAAGAAGAAATCAAACAGGAAATAAAAAAATTATTGAAATTAATGAAAACAATGATACATCACACCAAAACCTGTGGGATACTGCACAAGCAGTACTAAGGGGGAAATTTATCACACTAAATGCTCACTTCAGAAGAATGGAAAGATGGCAAGTGAACAAACTAATACTTCACCTTAAAGAACTGGAAAAACAAGAACAATCCAAATGCAAAGTTAGCACATGGAAATAAATCATAAAGATCAGAGCAGAACTTAATGAAATTGAAAACCCCAAAACAATACAAAAAGTTGGTCTTTTGAAAAGATATATAAAATTGACAAACCATTAGCACAGCTAACTAAAAAAGAAAAGACCCAAATAACAAAAATTAGAAATGAAAAAGGTGATATAATAACTGATACATCTGAAATACAAGGAATCATTCGACACTACTATAAACGACTATATGCCAACAAATTTGAAAATCTAGAGGAAATGGATAAATTCCTGGACACACACACAAGCTACCAAAACTGAGTCAAGAAGATGTAGAAAATCTGAACAGACCAATAGC
>NW_007841973.1:0-707 GCF_000696425.1 Galeopterus variegatus
TGTGACTGTATAGTGTTACCCAGGGTTTGTTTTGCTTACTGTGCTTGCTAATGGTACCAGACGACTGGAATGGAAACGATAATGGAGGGTGGAGGGAGTGTTTTAGAGACTTCCTGGGCTGGCTACCTAGCTCATTATTTCCCCTTGAAGACCCCATTCACAGGGTCTTTGAGCAGGAAACACACCTGATCCAAGCAGGGCTTTCAACTCCCTGGTAATCTGAAGCAGAGTGGCACAGAAGCTAAACACTGGTGTGGCTGATATCAGGTTAACAGCAGCCTTTGCAAGCGATGGTGAACAGACCACCACTTCTGAGAACCCACTCCTTCTAGTTCCCATCCTTCCCAAGTTCTGGTTGGTTCAGGTCTTCCTGAGAACCTAAAAGACACCTCCAACAAAGTCCCTCTTTTACTTTTTTTTATATTTAATATTTGAAAACAAAAGAACCTCAATTATTAAAGAGTAAAAGAGCAGAGAGAGTTGGGAATTTTTTTTTTTAATTCTCCCAGTAAAGAATAAAAAAGGGTTAATTCTATCTAGGATAAAAGAGGGAATTAAACCAAGAAACCAAGAAACAGTTAACTGAGCAAATAAAAAGAAACTTTAACTTGATAAAGGGTAATAATTACAGTAAAAATAAATTACTTCATTTTAGTTACTTATATTTAAGTTCTGCAATATTCTCACTTTAATACTGACATTGTAAC
>NW_007841974.1:0-707 GCF_000696425.1 Galeopterus variegatus
ATACCAGCAATTAGCAGGTGGGACTTGAAAATTTAAAAACCAATACCTACTACAAAAAAAATAAATATTCAGGTATAAATCTAATAAAACATGTATAAAATCTATGTGGAGAAAACTTAAAATTTCTGATGGAAAAAATTTTAAAAGATCTAAATAAATGGACAGATATTCCATTTTAATTGATTAGAAGATTCAATATTGTTAAAATGTCAGTTCTTCCCAACTTGAGCTATAGATTCAAAGTTATCCCAATCAAAATTCCAGTAAGCTATTTTATAAATATCAACAAACTGATTCTAAATTTTACATGGAATGACAAAGTACCTAGATAGGCCAACACAGCGCTGTAGAAGAGCCAACACAGTGCTGTAGAAGGACAAATCTGGAAGACTCATGCTACTCTGTTTCAAGATTTATCATAAAGCTACAATAATCAAGTCAGCATGATATTGGTGGGAAAAACAAAAACAAAACATTTATGTCGATGTGAAAAATAACATAGGAATAGACCTACAAAAATATAGTCAAAGTGTCTTTGAAAAAAGAGCAAAGGCAATTTAATTGAGAAAAATTAGTCTTTTCAACAAATTACACTGGAAATTTGGATATTTATATAAAAATGGCAGAAAGAAATGAAAAATAAAGAAAAAAAAATGAATCTTGACAAAGCTTTATAACTGTTCACAAAGCTTAACTCAAAATGTGTC
>NW_007841975.1:0-707 GCF_000696425.1 Galeopterus variegatus
AGTTCTTCTGAGAGTTTTTGATAGAATTGAGAGGCAGCAGCAGGGCCCACTATGCCAGTCCGAGTTGCAGGAAGGATCCCTGCCCCAATTGAAAGGCACAATTAGTGCCCTACAGGAGCAGGGGCATTTCCTGAGAGGGGGGCCAAAGTTAGTCCCAGTCCCGTGTCCATCTCTCCATCTGTCTGGAGGGTGATGTCAGGGATGAGCCAAATGAATATGCAAGAAATCGCATTAGGGGGCAGCCAACAGGATAAGGTAGGAAATATATTCCGGTTTTAGGGCATGGATGAGGAGGGGGTAAGTGAGTGGCAGAGTTTGTGGGGTTAGTGAGGCAGAGTATGGGCAGGCCCCGCACACGCTGACAGTCCCCACTGAGGTGAGATTAGAGGGAAGTGAAGAGACGTTTGTGGAAACACTGCGGGCTGCCTCGACAGGGAGGGGGGTGACCACAAAAGTTTCTCGCCAAGTGGGAGACAGATGAGTCACTCGGGGACCAGTCTGATTCGCTGAGGACTGCATCGTCCCTGCAGACCTGGAACCTCCATGTTCCAGGTAAGGGGGAGCATTGAGATAGGAAGAAAAACACGGGAAGGATGTGAAGGGTTAGGGAGCCCAAAGAATTTAAAGGGGACATTGTCACAATGAAATTACTAAGAAGCATCCTACTGACAGGAGGTAAAGGAGTGCCTGAGAAATCTTCCTATAAT
>NW_007841976.1:0-707 GCF_000696425.1 Galeopterus variegatus
CAACTGATTCATCTGAAATACAAGGAATCATTCAAGACTACTATAAACAACTATACGCCAAGATATTTGAAAATTTAGAGGAAATGGATAAATTTCTGGACACACACAAGCTCCCAAAACTGAACCATGAAGACATAGAAAATCTGAACAGACCAATAACAGTAAAGGAGATTGAAGCTGTTATCAGAAGGCTCCCAACAAAGAAAAGCCCAGGACCAGATGGATTCACAGCAGAATTTTACCAAACATTCAAAGAGGCATTGACACCGATTCTTTTTTTTTTTTCCTATTTATCTTTTTTATTGACCAGTAACGGGATCACAACCCTCGGTGTCGCGCCCATACCGGGGACCGGCAATGGGATCGCAACCCTCGGTGTTGCGCCCGCACCGCGCTCAGCCAGTGAGCGGGAACCGGTCTCCACATGGGATCCGAACCCTCAGCGGGAGCGCCGCCATACTCACAATCGGCGCACTCTGCGGTGCGCCACCGGGCGGGCCCTTGACAACGATTCTTTACAAACTGTTCCAAAAGATTCAATCAGATGCAAATCTCCCAAACTCATTCTATGAAAGCAAACATCATCCTGATACCAAAACCAGGTAAAAGATGTAACCAAAAATGAAAACTACAGGCTGATATCCTCGATGAATATAGATGCGAAAATCCTCAATAAAATACTAGCAAACAGAATACAACAACACATA
>NW_007841977.1:0-707 GCF_000696425.1 Galeopterus variegatus
ACAAAAAGGAAAAAAAAAAAAAAAAAAGATATGAAGTTATTTGTAAAAAAAAAACAAAAACAAAAACAAATACCAGTTTGGTCCTTGCTTTCCCCAAGTTTCTCCTCAAGCCCACGAGGCTTTTCCTTGGCCACGCTCACCACTGCATCCTGCTTCTGCCATGGTGGCCTCCTCTCTAATCTCCACCTCGATCTGCTGACAGTTCCCAAGACCCCCCAGGAGCTCTGACTGTTCTGAGCCTTTTTCTGTGATTCTGATTCCCTAAAAGATTTCCTTAGCCCATTCACCTGGATTAACTCTATTCTCCTTCAGGTCTTGGTTTAGACATTGCTTCTCACTGGCCACAGTTTCCCCGCACAGATTATAAAAGGCTGCACTCACCACTTCATTGAGGCTCACTGTGAATTCCTGCATGTTTCACTCACTGAGGCCTCGGAGAACTCCGGGTACATAGTAACTGCTCAGTAAATATTTGCTAAATATATGTGGGGGTTTTTGCATAATTTAAAATTTATTTTGAGTGGCTAACACATGCACAAGATTTTTTTTAAATTTTAATAATAAAAAAGTGTTGTGATGAAAAGTAAATTTTCTCCTCTGTCGCCATCCACAATCCTTCCAAATTCTCCCTCTAAACACAACCCCTGGCCAGTTTCTATAGTATATGGAAAGATTTCCCTTCTTATCAGGTAACATTTTATCCCCAA
>NW_007841978.1:0-707 GCF_000696425.1 Galeopterus variegatus
ATTCAGAGTTACCGTCATCACTGTTGAATGTTAACTAACTACCAGCTGGAGTGACTCTGCATCCATGTGGGTTATCACATATACTCCCAAGTGCACTCATGGAACAGGGACTTGCATCCCTATTTTCAGAGAGGAAATTGAGACTCAAGAGAGGCTCACAGAGCAGAACGATGCTTGCTTTCAGGGGCCCTCATCCCCAAACCTCATGACTTATGCTCTGCTGCTTTCCAGGGGTTCTCGTGAGCAGCTTGCTGTAGTGATTTCCTTCTATGGCTAGTGAGAGCTCCTACGTTATAGTTCCCAGTCAGGTCAGGGAGGAGCTCCAGATTTATTTGGTAGCTGTAGCTGTAGACATAGTCCCTGCCCTTTTGAAATTTATAGACTTATTGGGCCGGCCTGGTAGCACACTGGAGAGTGCGCCGCTAGGGAGTGCGGCGGCGCTCCCGCCGAGGGTTCAGATCCCGTGTGGAGACCGGTTCCCACTCACTGGCTGAGCGCGGTGAGGGTGCAACACCGAGGGTTGCAATCCCATTGCCGGTCCCCGGTACAGGCATGACACCGAGGGTTGCGATCCTATTACCTACCGGTCAGTAAAAAAAGACAAAATGGAAAAAAAAAAAGAAATTTATAGACTTATTAGTCTAACGGTAGAGATACAACATTAATGTGAAATAATAAATATTTATTAATCAGTTACTATCATTCCA
>NW_007841979.1:0-707 GCF_000696425.1 Galeopterus variegatus
TCCTTGGGTTGAATGTCCCTCCAAAACTTAATCCCACTGTAACTATTGAGGGTGGGAAATCCTATCATGGTAATTGAAAGGTGGGGCCTTGAAATGGTGATTAAGTTGACAGTTTAATGGTGGTCAGCGGTGTGGTTCTGGGGTCTTTAAAAGGACAGGGCATGACGAGCTCTCTCTCTCTCTCTCTCTGCTCCTCCATTTTCTGCCATGTGAGACCCCTGCATTGCTATAAAGCCACCACCAAAGAAGACCCTCACCAGATATGTTCCCTGGACTTCAGACTTCCTAGCTTCCAAATCTGTAAGCAATAAATAAATTTCATTTTCTTACAAAATACCCAGTTCCAGGTATTTTGTTATAAGCAACAAGAAACAAACTAATGCACAGACCTTAGCAGAATCTAAGCCCAGAGATCCAAAAAGCCCTCCGAGCACCACACCAAGAAGATTCATCACAGTGTTCTGAAGAAGAATCCACTGAAAAACCTGACAATCATGTTGAAGCTAAACCCATATGCAAAGACCATGCACAGGAACACCTGTCTTTGCCAGGCCAGGAATCACAAACAGCCAGGAATCACAAACTCTGGGTAGATAAGGCAGCGGCAGAGTTAGAGGCCAAATGCGATGAGAAGAGGGTTGCAGGCAAGAAGCTTCTGGTAGGGAAGAAAGGAAAGAAGACTGCCAGTGTTAAGAAGCAGAAGAAGC
>NW_007841980.1:0-707 GCF_000696425.1 Galeopterus variegatus
TACCTAACTGTATAGGGATGTTGTTGTGAGGGTTAAAGGACAATATATGCAAAGTGTCTGGGATAGGCCTGGCACAATGCTGATGCTAAAATTCCTTTTCCTCAGGTCCAGGGTAGGTGTCGGAAAGAGGGAGGGAGGAGCAGGGGACCCTTCCAATTGTCTGGGTGATTTATGACTGCATTTTGCAGACTGGGCAAGCTCTGTCTGTAGGGATGGTCCTCAAGGGGCTTTGACCATGAGGAGATACAGTGGGAGAACATGTGGTCCACACCAGGCCAACTCTATAGGGGAACACAGAGTTCCTGTTTCTCTGTCAATGAAGACTGCAGTTTTCTAAGCATTGAACATACTTTTCTAATATTATGATATAATTGAAAGAACTATAAACTGAAGAATGTTTCTGGATGCTTGTTCCACATCTCTTCAGCTGTTGCTTATTCTCTCAAGCCATTGGTGGTATCACCTGAGTTTGGATAAGGAAAACTTTTCTACTGTCACATACATTAATCTCCAGACTTCTTTCAACCAGTATTTCCTTCAGTCTTGATACTTGTACGTATGTGCTTTTTGCTAGTTTGGAAAATTTGCCAAAATACAAACTTAAAATCATTTCACACTCACAAGAAGAGCTAAAATCAGAAAGATTGATAATGTCAAATGTTCTTGAGGGTGTTCAGCAACCAGAACTCTCCTACATTCTTGGTGTG
>NW_007841981.1:0-707 GCF_000696425.1 Galeopterus variegatus
GTTCAATTTCTTTTAGCCATGTTTGGTAGTTTTCAAATATTTTGTAGTTGCATATCATTTGATAAATTTTCTTATAGGCATGTTTCTGATTTTGATGCTTTTGTAAGTGGTATTTTTTAAAATTTCATTTCTTCTTGACTTCTAGTGTATAGAAGAAATACAATTGACTTTTAATATTAAACCTGAATTTTATGAACTTGTTAAGTTAATTTCTTAAGTAAATTGGAACTTTTTGTGTATGTTGTGAGGCAGGGAGACAACTACAGTAATATACATTATTACAGGTTTATCGGTTAAAAAATATATCTTTCTCCACTGATGCACAATTCTAAATGTGCAAAATCATCAATCTTATGTGTGTAAGGTGTGCTTTATATTTTATTCTTTCCTTTAGTATTTGTCTATCATTGTGCAAATATTACACTGTATTAATTTATATAGCATTCTAGTGAGTCTTCATATCTAATAGAGTAAGTGTACAAGCTTTGATCTTCTACTAGTTTTTTGTTATTCTTTAATTTTTTGTATTTTCACATTAATTTTTATTATTATTATGTCGATTTTTATAAACACATATATAAGCATCTTAGAATTTTGTTTTCAAATTTATTGAAAGAATAGATAGAGAATAGATACATTTAGAAATAAATGAAATCTTTACAATATAAACTATCATAATGACTTTCATAAACATGGTATATTTATAT
>NW_007841982.1:0-707 GCF_000696425.1 Galeopterus variegatus
AACAGACATTAGATATGGGAAAATCCCTTATGGTGAAAATGCACCGTAATATGGCCCAACAAACCTAAATGGCCCTCAGTAGATGAATAGATAAAAAACTGTGATGTATACACACAATGGAATTCAACTCACAAATAAAAACAAAACGATATCCTATCATTTGCAGAAACATGGATGGAACTGGAAACCATCATGTTATGTGAAATAAGTCAGGCACAAAAAGACAAATACCACATGATCTCACACATTTGTGGGATCTAAAAAAACAAAACAAAACAAAATAAAACAAAAAGTGGTTCTCATAGGTATAGACAGTAGAATGATGGTTAGCAGAGGCCAGGAGGGGAGAGTAGTGGGGGTGAGGTAAAGTGGCAGAATAACAAGTACAAAACTTGGCTGTCTACCCTAAGTGAATCATTGTGCAATATATGCATGTATTGAAACAACACCCTGTACTCCACAAATATGTACAAGTATATGTTAAAATATTTTGAATAAAAAAAAATTGTATTCCCACCAATGAATGAATTCCTGTTGCACTACATTTTTGCCAGCATATGATGTTGTCAGCGTTTTTGATTTTAGCCATTCCGATAGGAGTGTTGTATTAATTTTGTTTTTTATTTTCTGTATTTTATGATACTCTTGACATTTTGGGACCTTACTAATTAGGGAGAGACTGCTTCTCCCAGGGCTAGCTCATTCCT
>NW_007841983.1:0-707 GCF_000696425.1 Galeopterus variegatus
GTATCAGCACTTCACTCATTTTTATGGCTGATTATTATTCAATTGTACCTGTATACAACATTTTACTTATCCATTTATCTGTTGATGGACACTTGGTTTGTTTGATGGTTAATATTAGGTGTCAATTTGACTAGATTAAAAAAATACCCAGAAACTTATTGAAGCGTTATTTTTGGTGTGTTTGTGAGGGTGTTTCCAGAGGAGATTAGCCTGTGAGCCTAGGTGAACAAGGTGGGAAAGATCTGCCTTCAATATTGTTGGGCACCATCTAATTAGCTGGGGGCTGGGAGAGAACAAAAATCAAGGAAAAATTGAATCTCTCTCTATCTGCTGGAGCTGGAATACACTCTTCTCTTCTGTCCATTGACATCAGAACTCAAGACTTTTCAGCCTCATAGACTCCAGGACTTACACCAGCAGCACCTCCAGGCTCTCAGGCTTTGGCCTCAGACTAAGAACATACCATCTGCTTCCCCAGTTCTGAGGGTTTCAGACTTTGACTGAACCATGCTACCGGTATCTAGTTTGAAGATGGTCTATCGTGGGAATTCTCAGTCTTCATAATTACATGAGGCAATTCACTTAACAAATGCCCTCTCATCTCTCACTCTTCATATCCTATTGGTTCTGTCTCTCTGGAGAACCGTGCCTAATGCAGGTCATTTTCATAATTCAGCCATTGTGAGTAGTGCTGCTATGAAAATGTA
>NW_007841984.1:0-707 GCF_000696425.1 Galeopterus variegatus
TAGCTATGTTTATGGGTGAAAGTGGGGGAAACTGATACACGTCGTCTGGCAATCCCAATGCCAGCATGTGTGGTGCCACTGAGGCCTGTCTTCACACACCTATGCTCAGACACTTTCCGGGGCTTCCTGCTTGCCGCCATAGAAGATCCGAACTGAACTGGCTTTGCTGGTGCCCCAGAATCTGGCCTCCCTCTACCCACCCAACCTTACTTTCTCTGATACCCAGCATCCACCCTCTGCTCCTGTAAGACTTGTCTCTTTACTGCCCCTATGGGAGCTATACTCATTTCCCATAGAAGGCCTCTGGCTGATCTCAGGGGTGGTGAGGGTCATGCAGTGAGACAGTCTGGGAGAAGATTTGGACTATACTGAGCAATAGAGAGGCTCAGAAACAGCTGAAACTGGGAAAAGTGGAAGCAGAGAATAAGGGCGTTTGCTGGGCCCTGAAGGAGATGAGATGCTTGGGAGCTTACAGCTGGGTAAGCAGGGAAAATCCTTAAGAGATTTTTGAATTTATTAAGATAGCTTCATGAAATACCACTGCATTGTACAACGCCAGAGCCACCGTGCTCATGGAATAAAACTGAGTTGTGCAATATGGTGGCCTCTATTTCACAAAGGATGTGGGATTTCAAAAGCTACTTGAGCAATGGAAGAGAGAGAAAAAAAGAGAAAGAGAGTGTCTGGGGTATAGCTGTGGAGGTGAC
>NW_007841985.1:0-707 GCF_000696425.1 Galeopterus variegatus
GAACCCCCATGCATGACCACGTGATCTTTACCCTGATTGGCTGGGTGGAGGGAACTCCCCCGCTGGCAAAGCTTAAATACGCTTGCTTAACAAACAACAAACGGAACTGCTTGACGGAAACCTTACCGCATCTGAGGGTCTTTTCTACAGGGCTGGGTTGGCGGGCAGATCACTCACTCCCCCCAGGGAGATCCCCTGGCCATCTCTAGGGCCAAGGGGTGAAGCATTAGGGCAGCTCACTCTTGGGTTTGGCAGGGGAGAGGTTAGGAAAGGGAGGAAAAACCTGCTGGTGGAACCCAGCAAGATATGAATTGTACAGTTAGTGCAATAATTCGTAAGGAAAATACTTAGTAAAGACAAAACATGACTTTTTCTGGTCATTCTGGGAAGCTGTTTATATATAGAAAAAATAAGGTATCTTGCTCATATCCTGGGCCACGTAAATGAAGATAGGTGTATTATTTTTTGTATCACTTACTTTCTTTGTATATCCTATCCTATGAATTGATAATGTATCAGAAAAATAATGAAAATTTCATGGGCACAATAAAAAATGTTTTTAGACAAACCAATCAGAAACATATTATTCAGCATAGTGAGTAGCAAAATTTATGTTCTCATTTTAAACAATTATAGCAACAGGCAGTAAATGATGTTCTACATTATTATTTCTTTTTATATTTTTAGTGTTTAAGAGTATTATAAGG
>NW_007841986.1:0-707 GCF_000696425.1 Galeopterus variegatus
ACAGAAAGTAACACAGTCAGACAGACACACACACATAATGACAGACACACAGAGAGACACAATTGCACACATAGAAACAGAAAGAAAGACAAACAGACAGACAGACACTCAGACAGACTCAATGTCATACATACACAAAGGCAGAAAGTAACAAAGACAGACAAACAGACAGACATACAGACAGACAGACACAAAGAGTGACAGACACACAGAAAAACACACTCGCAGACATACACACCCAAAGACACACAGACAGGCAGACACAAAGACAGAAAGATACAACGACAGAAAGACACCCAGACAGAAAACACATTGTCATATACACAACGTCAGACAGACACACAGACAGAAACACAAACAGACAGACGCACAGAGAGTCGCATGGACAAAAAGACACACAGACAGACACAACGACAGAAAGATACAAAGACAGAAAGACACAAAGACAGACACAGTGACAGTCAGACACACAGGCAGACACACATTCAGAAAAAAAGGCACGCAGAAACACAGAGATAGAGACATAGACAGACAGACACACAAGAAGACACACATACACAGACACCCAGAAAAACAGACAGACAGACACACAGACAGACAGACTCACAAACAGAAAGACACAAACACAGACACACGGACACACAGGCAGAAAGACACAGACAGAAAGACACAAAGACAGAAAGACACCCAGAGAGAAAACACATTGT
>NW_007841987.1:0-707 GCF_000696425.1 Galeopterus variegatus
TCTTCTCCCCATTCTCACCAATACTTATTATCTTTCATCTTTTTGATAAAAGACATTCTACCAGGTTTGAAGTGATATGTCAGTGTACTTTTAATCTGCATTTCCCTAATGATTAGTGATGCTGAGCATTTTTTCATGTATCTGTTGGCCATTCAACACCAGAACTTCTATGTCTGCTTTCTTTCCCTCTGACTGCTCCAGCTCCCTCTACCTCCTCTTCTAGAAAGTACAGAAATTGCAAACAATAGAAATGTTCAATGATTGATGCTCTATCTTAAAAGTATTTGCCTTTCTGACCCACTATTACCCCTCTTTTGGATGTATTGAAACATACCTAAGCACAAAACAGTGCTGAATCACAAGACTATAAAGTTAGTAATCATTACAAATTTCTGGTCTCCAGCCTTAGTTAGGTTCTAATGATTTATTTCTTCATTCTCCTCAATAACTGAAATTAACCACAGTGTCAGCTAGGGTGACTAATGTCCTGGTTTGTCTAAGACTGAGGGGGTTCCAAGGACATGGACTTTCAGTACTAAAGCAGGGCAAGTCCTAGGCAAGCTGGAATGAGTTGGTCATTCTAGTCTTATCAGACTTTTTCTTTGACTATATTTTTCTTATTTCCAATGAAAAGTCTAATTTCTTTCTTTTTTTTTTTTTTTTTTGTCTTTTGTCTTTTTCCGTGTCCGGCAATGGATTGCAACCCT
>NW_007841988.1:0-707 GCF_000696425.1 Galeopterus variegatus
TGGCTCCCACTGTCCCCCCTTCCCATGCAGGTTCCCTCATTCCTCATCTGCCTCACTCCATCCTGTCCCTAGTCACACTTGTGTCTCGGGGTCTCCAACATTCCCTCTGAGCACATCCCAGGGAGATGCATCACCAGGTTCATGCATGCTCATGGTGGTAGCCGGATTTAAAGAAATTAGAAGACATTCGCAGTGAAATAAAGCAAGTGGCCAGGCAGGTCTTCAACTTGCTTTAAATCACTGTTCAAGTGGTTTTCTGGATGTTTATGATATAAGGCTACATAAAGAACAACTTCTGGTGAACATTTAATTCTAAACTTCTCTTTAACCTGTGGGTAACGTTGACTCCACATAGCCATGCTGCACGCACAGCTTCAACTTTCAGGCTTAAGCAGCTTACACCACCACTTTTGAATTCACAAGCACTATGCTATCTGCATTTTCTTCACTATTCTGAGGCTGTGACATTGCCAGCAAAACTGTTCTTGCTCTATTGTTCCTCACATTCAGGGAAGATGGAAATTTATCCCACATGCCTTCAACTCTCAGAAGATGAAAATAAAGGAAAAGCAAATCTAATGATCAAATCAGAACACAAGAGTCCCAATAATCCCTAATAAATCAGTCACTACAACCATTAATTCCACACTAGAGACACTCCTGAGGGCACGGAGAAGAGGGACTCCAAGGTTCTGGAAACCCCACCC
>NW_007841989.1:0-707 GCF_000696425.1 Galeopterus variegatus
TTGTTAGGCTTTTCTGGTTGCTTTTCAAGTCAAGGTGACAGTGTTTACAGACTGTGCTGAATGGATTCAGGGCCCAGCCCTGTAGGTCCTTAATGACTTCAGTGTGGGTTTTTAATCTCCTGCCCAAGTGTTATCTTACTTGCCCAGACAAGCCGTTCACCACTACAGGAGAGTGTGGGAAAATTAACGCTGCCGGAGCAACCAGAGAAGGAAAAAAAATGTCTGAAGGTAGAAATGAATTGCAGTAGGATTTATTTTAATGAAGTCTGGAAAAGTACAACTTTAAATCTCTGGGCTGCTTAAGGAAAGCCCACACCTTTCCTTGGAGGGAAAAAGAAAAAGAGGATTGAAAAATATACAGAGTACAGCTATCTTTACTGTTTGAGTTAGCTATCAGGAAACCCGAAATGCTGAAAGTAATAAAATGTTGACAGCAGTTTCACTTAACATGCGGTAACTCTGGAATAGAACGACATCTTTGGCACCAAAGGAAATCAAGAGAATAAGAGCAGCAGTCGTCAGGATTTGAAGTAAGCCACAGATTATTACCATCTGTACATTTTACAGACCCCTTGCAAAACCAGAAACCCAGGACCCAGACTGGAGAGTAAGTATATTGAACTCTGGGGTGTGTTGTTAGACGGAAGAAACTCAGAAATTGGCCTGAATTTTTAAATACAATACTTCATAAAACCTGACAACTTATT
>NW_007841990.1:0-707 GCF_000696425.1 Galeopterus variegatus
TGTTGGGACCTTCTCAGCCTCCCACTTACCACGCAGGTGTATTGGTGCAGTGCTCGCATATGACGTAAAATGCAAATGTGCAGTTCAATTCGCCTCTTTGTAACTCCTGTAATAGGGTATGGGGTAAAAGTGGTGAGCTAAAGCCACAGGCTAGCTTAAGAAACAGAGAAAAGCAGAAGGAGTGGATTTCCAGGGTGAAAGATTCACACGGCAGTGCTAAGCTCTCCTGGCCATGATCGTGTGTAGTGTTTCAGACAAGCTTATTCCTATGTTTTTTCTTTTTAAATACCACCATCAAAAAACTGACCATGTTCACTTAAAGCTGGCTTCACCCAACTATAAACCCAGATAAATCAAGAAACAGGAACAGTCCCTGGTATTCTTGTTTCCTTAGTTCTGTATGAGACAGATTAGATCCAGTTTCACACACACTAACTCCACCAATGCCCACAGTGGCATTGGGAGGTCTCTGTGATGCAGTCATATCCATTTCTCATCCAACTGGAAAGCCCTCATAGGCTGGTGTCCATGTCAGCCTTCAAACCATAATGTCATGATCCTTGTGGCCAGTGCATCTAACCTGGGATGCCTTTCAGGGCTCAGCCAGACATTGCATTTTTTCACAGCTTTCTGGTTCCCTTTGCTGGTCTTTTTGAGTGTTTTCTCTCTGTGTTAGCGTAGTTTGCAATTGCTAATCAAAAACTGGA
>NW_007841991.1:0-707 GCF_000696425.1 Galeopterus variegatus
GCATGCTTAGTGACAGGAGACCTGGTCCCAGCCAACTCCCACTAACCAAGATCCAAGCATATCCACCTCCTATCCAAACAGTTGGCCATCTGAGGCACTCGGTCAGATTTGCAGCTGAACCTTCAACGAGCAGAGGAAATCCTTAGCCACTGCCTACACAGGGATAAGCAGCCAGCCCTGCCGAGCAGAGCTGACTTTCAGCTGGGCATCTCTTGTTCACCAGTACCTTCCTCACTGCTCTGTCCCTGTCATGACATGCAGCATGCACAGCCCATCAGGACTGGCAAAGCCAGTGTGCTGTGTGGTTAACAGCCCAGGAACAGGAACTGGGCTCCCAGGTTTGAATTCTAGTTCTGTCACTTGCTTCCTATGTACTTTCCTCGGGAAAGTTACTTAGCCACTCTGTGCCAAAGTTTGCTCATCCTTAAGGTAGGGAGAGTGACAGCTCATTCCTTACAGGCCTGCTGTGCATGCTGGAGCGTGCGGCAGTTATGCAGCAAAGGGGCAGAGTTGGCTCGCTGTGAGCATTTCCCATCACGGTCACAGCCGGCCCTGCCTGCTCAACTTCTTCTTTCTGGTATTTTACCTCTCGTGGCTCCTTCCTCCTTTCCCTCTTCCTCACTTCCACCTCCAGGTTCAAACCCAGGGATGTCATCTTCTAACTTCTCTTCCTTGTTGGTGGCATATGTGAGCTATGATAGGACAGT
>NW_007841992.1:0-707 GCF_000696425.1 Galeopterus variegatus
GTGAAGAACCTAACAATTCACCTTAAAGAACTAGAAAAACAAGAGCAATCCAAACCCAAAGATAGCAGATGGAAAGAAATCATTAAAACCAGAGCAGAACTTAATGAAATTGAAACCCAAAAAACAATACAAAAGATCAATGAATCAAAAGATAAATAAAATTGACAAACCATTAGCATGGCTAACTAAAAAAAGAAAAGAGAAGACTCAAATAACAAAAATTAGAAATGAAAAAGGTGATATGACAACTGATATCTCAGAAATACAAGGAATCATTAGTGACTACTATAAACAACTATATTCCAACAAATTTGAAAATCTGGAGGAAACTGATCAATTTCAGGACACACACAAACAACCAAAACTAAGCCAAGAAGATATAGAAAATCTGAACAGACCACTAACAATAAAAGAGATCGAAGCTGTTATCAGAAGGCTCCCAACAAAGAAAAGCCCAGAACCAGATGCATTCACAGCAGAATTCTACCAAACATGAAAAGAGGAATTGACACCAATTCTCTACAAACTATTCCAAAAGATTGAAACAGAGGCAATTCTCCCAAACTCATTCTATGAAGCAAACATTACCCTGATACCAAACCCAGGTAAAGATACAACAAAAAAAAGAAAACTGCATGCCAACATCTTTGATGAATATAGATGCAAAAATCCTCAATAAAATACAAGCTAACTGAATACAGCAACAC
>NW_007841993.1:0-707 GCF_000696425.1 Galeopterus variegatus
CCTTAAACATTCCAGCAGTTCTCTCCCTACCTGACACACTTAATCTGCCTTTCCTGTTCAACGCTCTACTAAACACATCACCAACTAACCCTCTCTATAGTTCACTTGCTTATAGTGTTTATTGTTGGTCTCACCCAACTAGAAGGCAAGCTTCAGTGGGACAAGGACTTCTTTTAGTCTCTTTGTTCACAGCTGTATCCCTAGTGCCTAGAACTGAGTCTGGTATGCAGAAGCCCTCAACAAATATTTGCTCAATCTGGTTTTTTAATTGCATATATTTAAGGTGTACAACAGGATGTTTTGATATACTTATCTTCATAGGCATATAGTAAAGTGATTACTACAGTCGAGCAAATTAACATACCCATTATCTTGTACAGTACATTACTGAACAAATGTGAGTCATTATTCGTGAATTAATGGATTCTTTTATATTTGCATGTGAATGATTATTCATCCATTCAGCAATATTTATTAAACACATAATATGGGCCAGCATTATCCTATTACTTTAGTTGTTGGAGACAGAGTTAGAAACAAGACAGATACAGCCCTGCCTTCTCAGAGCTCATGATCTTGATGTTCTCACAATTGCAGAGTAGCATCCCCACTTGTTAAAAGGTGGAAGGCTTTTTTCACAATTCTTTTTTTTTTTTTTTTGTCTTTTTTTCTTTTTTCGTGTCCGGCAACGGATCGCAACCCTCAGT
>NW_007841994.1:0-707 GCF_000696425.1 Galeopterus variegatus
GTGTTGAAATCACCCTAAATTTAGTTTTTTAGCTCTAGAAGATATTTTGCTTAGATCTTGTGCCTTAGCACTGCAACTTCATGTTAAGTGTCACAGAATCAAATAATCAAAATATTATAATATTTCACAGTCGGTTGGGAGATTCATTTGCTACAAATAGGAATTGTAGGAGAGTCAGTGCCACTTTCTGACGCCTCTCCTCTTCCTGGGTTCCCACAAAAGACTTTTTTCAGCTTCCCTTGCAACAGATTCTTAGGTTGAATCCATGTGACCAGGTCCTCATCAGTTAAGAGTCGGTGCGAGGTTTTCACATGTTCTTTCTCTCTTTTGTGTTCAAGTGCAGTGTTCTGAGGTGCCGCAGTTTCTGTAGAACTGCAACTTGTACTTCAGAGTTGGAGGAAAGCTGTAAAGGTGAGCCTCCTGACTCACACTGGACTCTTAAATAATCCAGCAATAAACCAAATTTATGGAGATTGCAGGGTTGATTCTGTTGCCTAGATTACTCTGACGAATACAGTGACATTAACCAATAGTTGAGGAAATGGAGTGCTTCTTTGTTATTTTCCTAAAAGGAAGGTGTTTGGGTCTAGGTAACACCATGTATAATTTTTTTTCATGATAAAGTTTATTTTTTTCCAGCACTCATAAACCTTACCTTATCCTTTTTTCATCCAAAGCACATAGACATGCTCTCCATCATTATACTC
>NW_007841995.1:0-707 GCF_000696425.1 Galeopterus variegatus
CATATGATATTTTATGCTTTCTTTTCTTTTTCTCCTTATCCCTTCAATCCCTGCCAAAAACGTAACTACATTATTTTCCTAAAAATTTCTGGACAGAGAAGTCAGCATCATGACCTCTCAGCTTCAATAAAAGTGAGGAAAAATATCTTTAGTTTTCTGGAAAGATGTCCCTAAGTTTTTTTTTTTTTTCTTTCTATCACATTATCTCCTATAGGTGGTGACAGTGTGATAATTTTTAATGGATTTATTTACTTATTTATTTACTTTTTAAAAACCTTCTTATTTGGAAGTAATTTCAGATATGCAGAAAAGTTACAAGATTAAGAACAGGGTAAGGAAATCTCATTTACTTGACCTTATTTATGTATTATTAACATTTATCCCAAGTGCTTTATCATTTGTGTGCTCTGTGTGTGTCTATATATACATAATTTTTTTTTCTGAATTACTTGAGAGTAAGTTATATATATCAGCACTCACTACACCTAAATACTTGAGTGTGTATTTCCTGAAATCAGGGAAATTCTCTTACATATCCACAATGCAACATTCAGCTTCAGTAAATTTAACATTGATATTTTTATCTAATTTACGTTCATATTCCAATTTTGTCAGTTGATCCATTCATGTTCTTTGTAGCATTTTTAAAAACAAATTAAATGATAAAGAATGACTAAAGTGTAAGATGAAAGAAAGCCTCTCGGATC
>NW_007841996.1:0-707 GCF_000696425.1 Galeopterus variegatus
GTATGACTTTCCTGCTAGTGTACTGACAGTGCTTTGGGCCCTCATTAATGCAGATCATTTTTCCATTTAATTTTAACTATAGCATACAGGGGAGAATTGCCTAGGAACTGGATATCATATCAGTGACAGGCCTGACCATAGCTCAGAGAAGTAGAATCCCTTCCTAGGCTGCCATGCTCTGAGTTCTCAATTAGAATTTCATGGAAGAAACCAGAATTGGTACTATCACAGCCAGTCTCTCTTTTTCTCCATACTGGTGTTTTTCTACATATTCTAATTCTACTTTTTCCAACCCTCTGTCCCTTCTCTCTTTACCATCCAACAAGAAAAAAGGAGGATGTGAAACTAACGTCTAAACTGTCATTACAGGTGGGTCCCTCACTGGTCTTCATTTAGATTTCAGCTGCCCTGGATTCTACCACTCTAAGAGAGAATTAAAACCATCCTCATCGTCTTTGACTAGTCAGAAGTACTTAGCTTGGCATACTGCTTATCACAATTGATTTTATTTCTTACCTCTATGATTCAGCTATCTATACATCTTTATACTATCTATTCATTTGTTATTTGTGTTATATTGCATGCCTAGTTGGGGATAACATCACACATTTTTTTAATGTACTCATATAAGGAGAAGAGAATTTTTAAAAATGACAGAGAGATGAATGTTAGTTTATTGTTTTAAACTAACAATAAAGTAATGAGTG
>NW_007841997.1:0-707 GCF_000696425.1 Galeopterus variegatus
AAGCTAAAGCAGTGGAGATGGGCCGGAAAGAGGAGAGATGCTGTGCTGTGTATGAAGAGGCAGTGAAGACTCTGCCTACAGGTGAACTTCACTAAACTGTGGTGTGCTGTAGAAGTAATAGTGTTCATGAGTGTGAAGCTGAAGCCTCCATTCCCATTATCAAACCTGATACCAGGAATCTCTCTGTAGTAACAGTTTATAATGTACCTGGCTTTCCAACTTGTTCTTTATCTGACAGTGAAAGAGAAATGATATTGGAGAAACGATAATTCAGAAGATTCTTTAATTATCATTCCTTAATTATCTTTTTTTGAATATGTCTTTTAATTCAGTATGTTGATTTAGTTTTATTTCAGACAAATTCAGCAAGAGCTATAACACTCTCATTTCTTAATTGTCTTTTAATAGAGATTTAATTTTTATTTTGTAATTTTGGAGAATAAAGGCAGAAAGGATCTATAATGGATAAAGCTTTTGATTTTTGTATTTGTGTCATTAGTCAGTTGTTTTCCCCAATGTTTGAGATGTTTGGTTAGTTATAATCAGAATAATGCTTTTTCTCATCAGGCTAACTTAAACTCTTCAGAGGAGTTTTTCCCTTTGAAGAAAAGATATATGGGGCCTGCCTGGTGGTGCACTGCTACAGTGTGCCGTTTGGGAGTGTGGCGGCGCTCCCGCCGAGGGTTCGGATCCCACATACAGACCGG
>NW_007841998.1:0-707 GCF_000696425.1 Galeopterus variegatus
CCTGTACAAAACAAATATCCCTGTCATGTATATACAAGTCCAGAGAATTTAAAAAGGAGTGGGCTGAGCCCGTGGCGCACTTGGGAGAGTGCGGCACTGGGAGCGCAGCAGCGCTCCTGCTGCAGGTTCGGATCCTATATAGGGATGGCCTCTGCGCTCACTGGCTGAGCGGGGTGCGGTCAGTCTCAAAAATATAAAATAAAATAAAAAGGAGTGAGGGGACTTACGTGTCTGACCAGGGTGAAGGGACAGGAATCATCTGATTTACACTCCCTTTGGAAACAATGAGGCAACTAACAAGTCCCAACAGAGAGTTTACGTGAGGATCAAAGACGTAGGAAGAACGTGTTAGAAGATTATTACACCCAGAATACATTTTTCTTCCTAGTTTTGTGGCTCATATTTTCTTCTTTTTTGATTCAATACTTTTCCTTAATTTTCATCTAATGTACTGTAGAAATTAGTGAGCCAGGAAGCAAATGAGATCATCTCGTTGACCTAATTGTCAGAGCCAACAATTTCATTTGTACAGTCTGTGAGGAGCTGTTGACAGATGTGGTAACTCACCTCAAAAGTGTTGAGGGGGCCGGCCTGGTGGCGCACTGCGCTGGTGCGCCGCTTGGGAAGCGCGGCGGCGCTCCCGCTGAGGGTACGGATCCCACATACAGACCGGTTCCCGCTCACTGGCTGAGCGAGGCGCGGGAGCG
>NW_007841999.1:0-707 GCF_000696425.1 Galeopterus variegatus
AAAATTCCTTGTCAGACATTTCAAGGGCTTCTTGTTCTATAGGATCTAGAGCTTGAGAATTGTTACACTTTGGTGGTGTACTTTCTTGATATTTCATATTTCTGGTATATTTCCTTTGATGTTTAGTCATTGTAGCAGGGGATTTCATGGTCCGCTGGTTCGACACTATTTTCTGGCTAGGATGCTGCTGGGGCTGCCAATTTGGCATGGCTGCCTCAGTGCCTGCTTGGTTGCCCACTGGTGCCTCAGGTGCATCGTTACCTCAGGTCTTGAGCCTCTATGGGGAGGAAATGCACCCTCGGCTGGGCTGGGGATGAGGTTGGGTGGTAGCAGTGAGGCTTACCTGCTGGGTCATGTGCTGGCACCACAAAGCGTGTGGTCTCCGTGAATCTTGGGCCTCTCAGGCTGAGTACCTATCTGATCGGCAAAAAGTTGGCCAGGCTGGAGATGGAGTCCCTGATCAATTTTTAAATAGCATACTACAAGCAAAGAAGTTTCTAATCTAGGGTACCATTAATAATTAGCTGTTTCTCAAAGTTATTTTCATTTGTGTTTGAGAGAGTGTAGTAGCTAAATCCGGTTGTGATTTTGGCAACAGGCCAGGAGAGTATTTAATTAATAAAACCTCTTTTGTAATAAAATTTAAATCAATGTCACACAAAATATAGCATGATGTCTATTTTAGTCAGTAGGCAAGTGAAAAAGCC
>NW_007842000.1:0-707 GCF_000696425.1 Galeopterus variegatus
GTCCAATGGCACTCTCTCTATACAGTACAGTTCTGGTCCTGAAGGTGGGAGATGGGACTCTCTGTGGAGTGACTTTTTCCCCTCCAATCAGCCATGGGTTCTCCTACATATGTAGGCACAGGGGAAGCTTTAGAGTGGCTTTGCTGGCCTGGGAAAGGGGATGGGGCACTTCAGAATGATATACACATACACACATACATATATGTATAAAAATATACATACATATATATACACACACACACACGCACATATATATATATATTTTTTGGCAAGCAGCCAAAGCACCCATACAAAGGGCGCTGGTTGGTTTTGCTGACTTAAGGTAGTTACTGCATGCACTACTCTGTGTGCTGTGCAATGGTGGCCTGGGCAGTGGCTAGGGCTGGGACTGATCAAGGTAATCCGTCCTTCCACTCACTGTAAACTTCCACACCTTTAGAGACTCAGTAGGTTCCTTCTCCTCTAATCCCAAGTTCCAGTGGTTACAGGACAGCAGTTTTTGTTTTGATTGTTGTAAGTTGATTTCTTCGGGGGAAAGCAACACTGGGGATCTGTTCCACCTCCTGGTGACGTTACTCACATTCTTTCTTTCATTGCTCATTTATTACCCTCTCAGTGAGACCCTCCTTCGTCATCATATTTAAAATTTTTTTTTCCTTTTTGTCTTTTTTCGTGTCCAGCAACGGACCGCAACCCTCAGTGTTGCG
>NW_007842001.1:0-707 GCF_000696425.1 Galeopterus variegatus
CGGGTAAGGACAACTGGCTTGATAACTATTTGAAAAAGCTTTCCTCACCTGGCTAGATGGCATTCACCGTAGGCAAGGTAAGCTGAAGGTCTTTGTCCTATCATGGTATAATGCTCATTCAGAAGAAGCTCACTGAGGAAAATATCATGTTAGCTTAGGCTACAGAAAACATATCAAGTGAGATAACATGTGAAAGTTCTTTCTCAGGTGAAAGGTGCTACGCAAATGGAGAAGTTGGCTGCTCTAAACTATATTATTACAGGTTAAGGCCATGACCCCATGAAATGACCAAACCGGACATTGCAGAGCCAATTCAATGTTTATCTATCTTCATAATTGCATGTCAATGGATTCCTGATTTGTGTTAAAGCAATAGTTCATTTATTATAAACTGAATGTTTGTGTCCCATCCAAATTTGTATGTTGAAATCCCCAATGTGATAGTATTAGGAGGTGGGGCCTTTGGAGATAATTAGGTTTAGATGAGGTCTTGAGGATGGGGCCCTCGTGATAGGATTAGTGCCCTTATAAGAAGAGGGAGAGAATAGGGCTCTCTCTTTCTCTGCCATGTGCAAATACAGCAAGAAGGTGGCTGTCTGCAAGCCAGGAAGAGAGTCCTCACGAGACACCAGATCTGTTGGCACCCTGATTTTAAATTTCCCAACCTCCAGAACTGTGAGAAATAAATGTCTGTTGTGTAAGCCACC
>NW_007842002.1:0-707 GCF_000696425.1 Galeopterus variegatus
TTAGCTCAGTTGATTAGACCGTGGTGCTAACACCAAGGTCCAGGGTTTGATCCCTGCACTGGCCAGTCACCAAAAAATATATATACATACACATAGCCAGTAAGCACATGAAAAGATGTTCAGCATCACTAGCCATTAAGGAAATGCCAATCAAAACCACCATGAGATACCATTTCACACCCACTAGGATGGCTGTGATCATAAGCACAGACAACAAGGTCTGGTAAGGATGTCAAGGAATTGGAACCCTCATACACTGCATAAAAGGATGCAGCTCCTGATCTGTAAAACAAGTCTGGTGGTTTCTCAAAAGGTTAAACGTGAGAGTTAGCATACGATCCAGCAATCCCACTCCCATATGGCCCAAGAGAAATGAAAATTATGCAAACGTTCATAATAGTTATTATTCATAGCAGACAAAAAGGGAAAAGAACCCAAACGTCCGTTAGCTAGAGTCAATGACAAATTATGGTCCATCCATACAGTGGAATACTGTTCAGCAACTAAGAAATGATCAAACGCTGATCTGACAGCATGCACCTGTCTCAAACACGTCAGACTAAGGGAAAGTAGTCAGATGCAAACACAACACACTGTATAATTCCAGTCTAAGAATTTTCCAGAAAAGGCAAATCTATAGACTCAGAAAGCAGGCTCACTCGGGAGAGTGTGGTGCTGATAACACCAAGGCCACGGGTTCGGATCCC
>NW_007842003.1:0-707 GCF_000696425.1 Galeopterus variegatus
CAAAACAGATGGCCACCAGAAGGCACACTAAACCCCGATATTCTTCAAGATTTATTCAACCCCTGCCAGCACCAGAGAAAATGGAAGGAGATTCCCTACGTTGAGGCTTTCCGTCTACTTGCCCAAAATCCCTCTCTGTCTCACCTGTTCTCCCTCCCAGGTTCTCCTTGCTTCCAAACCACCTCTATCCTCGTCTCCTGTAGTTCTGTCCTCCAAACCCCCACAGCGGCTCACTCCACCGCCATCTTCTGCTCCACCTAACCCTTCCGCTCTCCCTCCTTCCCCCTCCCGCTCTGCCTCTTTCAGCCCCCCCATAACTCATTCCCAGGGACTCCTCCCTTCCTCTACCATGGCTCCTCTCTGCGAAGTAGCTGGTGCTGAAGGGGTTGTTAGGGTACATGTTCCCTTTTCACTAGCAGACCTTACTCAATTAGAGAGAAAATTAGGATTGTTTACCACGGATCCTACCACTTACGTTAAGGAATTCCAATGGGTTCTCCAGGCCTACAGACTCACCCACCATGACATTTACATGCTACTGGCTAACACCCTCCTTCCTGAAGAGTGCCTCCACATCTGGGATGCGGCCCAAGCTCATGCAGATGAAAACCATCGCCTTAATCCCACCTTCCCAACTGGCCCACAAGCAGTTCCTGAGCAGGATCCACATTGGGATTATAATACAATCCAGGGTATTCAGGCACGAG
>NW_007842004.1:0-707 GCF_000696425.1 Galeopterus variegatus
AGAAGACATCTAGCCAGGAGCTGGAAAGGTAGGTCTAGTTTAAGACACAAGAAGGGCCAGAGTCATTGCTGTAGCTGTAACAGACCAGAGCACAGGAGCTACGGGAAATGATGACGATGACAACAACAGTTAACAAATACAGATGGTTACTGTGTGCTGCGCTCAGCACTTAGCAAACATCATCTCATGCAATTCTTTCAGCAACACTACGAAGGTGGTAGCTGTTATTCCCATTCTGCAGATGAGCAATCTGAGGCAGAGCAGTTCCATGGCTTCCTTCAGGCCACATGGACCAAACAATCAGAAGTACTCTCAACACTACAGTAAACTTCTTAGTCTCTTGAACTTCCAATTGTTTTGCTATACTGCAATTATGTTAAAATAAATCCCCTTTCAGAAACCGGATTCTGTTTGCAAGTCCAAGAGCTGAAGGGGAGTAGGTGATGCTCCTCTTCTCTGCAGTGGGTTGGCCAGCAGCACAATTTGCTTTGAAAACCACGAGGAAAGAGGAGAGCTAACACATTCCTCTAGTTCTAGCTTTTAAAATTTCCTAGGCTGCTTTGAGTGGGTGAAAGGGGGCAGATATTTTTTTAAGTGGTTGGGACCCTGAGGTGATAAGGGTTGAGGGGAACTGAAACGCAATTCTGTACTGAGGGCTGGATAAAAGAAGAGGAAACACCTTAGTGTATGGCTTTGCAATAAAAGAC
>NW_007842005.1:0-707 GCF_000696425.1 Galeopterus variegatus
CAACACCAAGTCAAGGGTTAAGATCCCCTTACCGGTCATCTTTTAAGGAAAAAAAAGAAAACACACACACATGAATTAGGATTAGTCTATTTCTGTGTACCCAAGGTCCACATTTTAAAAGGGGTGTGTGTGGAGACAACTGGATATCCATATGCAAAAGTATGCAGTTGAATCTCTACCTTACACCACATACAAGAATTAACTCAAAATGGATCAATGACCTAAATGTGAGTGCTTAAACTATAAAACTCTCAGAAGAAAATGTAAGAATAAATTTGCATGACCTTGGGGTAGGAAATGGTTTATTAGCTATGATAACAAAACACAAGCAACAAAAGAAAAAAATAGATAAATTAATCTTCATTAAAATTAAAAAAAAACTTTTGTGCTTCAAAGGACACACTGAAGAAAGTGAAAAGACAACCTACGGAATGGGAGAAAATTGCAAATTATACATCTGATAAAAGACTAATTCCAAAAAATGTAAAGAACTCTTACAACTCAACAATAAAAAGACAGATGCTCCATTGAAAAATTAGCAAAGGATCTGAATAGACATTACTCCCAAGAAGATTTAGAAATGGCCAATAAGCACATGAAAAGATGCTCGACATCATTAGTCATCAGAGAAATGCAGATCAAATCATGAGATACCACTTCACACCCACTAGCATGGCTATAATAAAAAAGATAGACAAAAATAAGTG
>NW_007842006.1:0-707 GCF_000696425.1 Galeopterus variegatus
CATATTATTATTCTCGTGTTAAAGGTGAGAAAACTAAAGCTTAGGGAGCTTAAGTGGCCAAATCTGATGAGTGACTTAAGTGGGATCAAATTCCAGGTCTTTTAACTCATTCAGTTTTTCTTCCTTACACTCTGGAGCATGTTCTCAGTATTTTTAATGAGCACTATGTCACATAGACTAATGATTTTCTTTTATTTTTATGTTGCTTAACTTGAAAGTCTGTAAAATATCTGGGAACTTGCTTTACAAGAACATTGATTATTTCATAGGACTTGGATGTTCTAATTATTTTCCTGGAGAAGAATTTTTAAGATCAATTATTTTTTGGTTCCAATGGTGATATTCTAAGAAGTACAGTGCTAAAGTGACTCAGAAATGATACCTGTTTAATGCTGTCATTTTGTAATGTAGAGAAGAAACAGTGCTGACACATATAGACATAAGAAGGTGCATTTTTTTGAAGTACTTCAGATTGGGGATTGGGAAAGTAAAGAGTTGTTAATTGATGGGACCCAAGTAAATGCATTACAGCACAGCTGTGAAATATTACCACATAGAGTTCCACTGTAGAGTGAGCCTCGGTAAGCTCTTGCCTACTTGAATTTGACTTTTGTTTTGGCAGTGGAAATGAGTTATTCTAATACTTAAAATTCTTGTCTAGGTCTGGGAGGAAAAAGAATAGTTACCATTTTCCAGTTCTTCAACTA
>NW_007842007.1:0-707 GCF_000696425.1 Galeopterus variegatus
AACCACCCTTGCATCCCTGGGATGAATCCCACTTGATCGTGGTGAATAATTTCACATATGTTTTGTTGTATTCTGTTTGCTAATATTTTAGTGAGGATTTTTGCATCTATATTCATTAAGGATATCGGCCTGTAGTTTTCTTTCTTGGTTATATCTTTACCTGGTTTTGGTATCCGGATGATGTTTCATTCATAGAATGAGTTTGGGAGATTTGCGTCTGTTTCAATCTTTTGGAATAGTTTGTAAAAAATTGGTGTCAATTGCTCTTTGAATGTTTGGTAAAATTCTGCTGTGAATCCATCTGGTACTGGGTTCTTCTTTGTTGGGAGCTTTCTGATTACAGCTTCAATCTCCTTTATTGCTATTAGTCTGTTCAGGTTTTCTACATCTTCATGGCTTAATTTTGGGAGCTTATGTGTGTCCAGAAATTTATCCATTTCCTCCAGATTTTCAAACTTGTTGGCGTATAGTTGTTTATAGTAGTCTCGAATGATTCCTTGTATTTCAGATGGATCAGTTGTAACATCACCTTTTTCATTTCTAATTTTTGTTATTTGAATCTTCTCTCTTCTTTTTTTTTGTTAGCCATCCTAATGGTTTGTCAATTGTATGTATCTTTTCAAAAAACCAGCTTTTTGATTCATTAATCTTTTGTTTTGTTTTTTGGGTTTCAATTTCGTTAAGTTCTGCTCTGATCTTGATGATTT
>NW_007842008.1:0-707 GCF_000696425.1 Galeopterus variegatus
ACAGTTGTTTGAACAATCGAGCTGGGGCTGGCAGGGGAGGGGAGAAAACAGGCTGTGTCCAGCATTTTCCATAGCAGAGCTCAATCAACGTCTACAAAGAAGGGCTGGGTCACTTCTGCCTCCGCACCCATCTGCAGCAGTGTGTGCCTTTGTAAGGATCCAGTGTCCCCCAGACGCCAGAGGACTGACTGCCGGGGGGCTCATTCATGAAGAACGCTGGCTATCTCCATAACGACCACCGGTGGCATGGCTCTGTCGAAATACAGGCGTGGCCCTTGGGTCTCCTGGCCTGACTGCCACCATGCTTGTGGCTTTTAATTGGGCCCCTTGAGTGCCAGCAGAGCTGAGAAGCAGGCATGACTCGCCGGCAGCTTCCCACTGGAACTGTGACCCTGTGGCTACTGAGCCTGTGCCGAGGCAGGCGGCTTTTGCGTGTCCTCTGGAATGACTTTGAAATTGATGATGTTGTGTGTGTCTGTAAGATCCAGCCTGAGGGAAAGTGTTCTGTTCAGTTTGTGACTTATTTTCTGAGTAGTGAGCTTTATGTGTTGTCGAGTTTTTATGCTTGTTTATTTTGATACAGATTAAGTAGCTGTCACAAGAAAAAGGACTGTTTAGTCACTATTTGGAGTCTTGTTTTATTTGATACCACTAGACACATGTTCAATGTAGAGATAAGAGCCCTAAGAATTATAAATTGCCAACAG
>NW_007842009.1:0-707 GCF_000696425.1 Galeopterus variegatus
GGTGTTCGGGATCTGGAAACTGGAATTTAATTGCAGTCTCCACCGTGTGATCACAGTGCCATGCCCAGCTTAGCTCTCAGTTCTACCAGCACCTTCTGCCTTCCATTCCCCAGTAGTTCTAGGTCTTACCGCTCCCTAAACCCGAACCATCTCCACCTGCCAAAACCCCAGCCTGGTCCCCTGGTTACCTCAGCTGAAAGTGATTTTTTTCTTTTCTGAATTCCAAGAAGGACTTTGCTTGCAAAAAAAAAAAAAAAGGCAACAGAGGTTCCACAATCAACCCCCTCCCCCCATTTTTTTTCCTTAATAGACGTTACTTTTTAGAACAGTGTTAGGTTCACAGCAAAATTAAGTGGAAGGTACAGAGTTCCCTATACCCTCTTTCCTCACATATGTGCAGTCTCCTTCACCATCAACATCCACCACTACAGTGGTACATTTATTAAAAATCTGATGAACCTACATTGATTCATATCACCCAAAGTGCATAGTTTACATTAGGCTTCACTCTTGGTGTTGCATATTCTATGGGTTTTAACAAATGAATACTGACTTGTATCCACCATTACAGTGTCCTCCAGAATAGTTTCTCTGCCCTAAAATTCCTCTGTGCTCTGCCTGTTCATTCCTGCCTCCGCTTAACCTCTGGCAACCACAGGTCTTTTTACTCTCACCGCGGTTTTACCTTTACCAGAATGTCATATCGT
>NW_007842010.1:0-707 GCF_000696425.1 Galeopterus variegatus
CCTGTTTTAAGTTTTGTTAGATATCCGTCCAGGGATATTGCATGTGTATATAGGCAAAAATAAAAGTACATTTTTCTCCTTGCTTTCAATACAAATGTTAATATACTTTGTTTACTGCTTTACAACGTGCTTTTATTTTTCCAGTTAGTGACAATATTTTGGAGCTTTTCCAATATCAGTATGTATAGAACTTTCTCCTTTATTTCAAGTCTTCTGCTACTAAAGTCAATGCTGCAGTGAGTAATCTTTTACATACTTGCTTCCTCCATGCAAGTATGTTTGTAGACTAAAGACCTGAAGTGGTATTGCTAGGTTGGAGGGTATCTGAGTTTATAATTTTGGTAGATACTGCAAAGTCACTCTACATGGAAATTATACTAGTTTACACTCCTGCTAGTAATGTCTGAGTGTTGCCCAAAGCTTTGCTTTCAGAAAGTGTTGTCAAACTTTGGATTTTTGCTAGTCCCAATAAGTGAGAAATGGACTCCTGTGGAGATGAACCATTATGAAAACCTGTGTAGAGGTTCCTCAAAAAACTAAAAAGAGAACTGCCGTATGATCTAGCAATCCCACTGCTGGGTAGTTATCCAAAGGAAAGGAAGTTAGCATGCTGAAGAGATCTCTGCACCCCCATTTTTATTGCAGTACTATTCATAATAGCCAAGATGTGTAAATCACCTTAAGTGTCCATTAACAGATAAATGGAT
>NW_007842011.1:0-707 GCF_000696425.1 Galeopterus variegatus
TGGTAATGGGCTTAGGGAACACAGGGCCAGGCCAGAAGTTGGTTAACTCAGAAGGGAGCTAGCATTTCAGTCCTTCTATGCTCTCTGCTTTATCATCGCCTTCCAGAAAGCAGAATCTTCCAACCTAGAAGGAACAGTAGAACTGAGCTCCCTTGGATCTGTTTGGGTCGTGACGGTCTGTGTTAAGTGTGCCCTGAAGGTTGTGTGCCCTGAAGGTTGTCCTCTGCTACTGCTGAAGTCAGGAGTATGGTGGCTTTTCTCCCACTTAAGAGCCAAGGCGAGGCATGCCCCACCTTTATTCTCATTGCGCATCACTAAGATTTTAAGAGCACACAAGAGCAGCTAAAATATGAAGAGATGGAGAAGGGAAAATGCAGTTGAGCATTTTCATTCTGAGTCCTCATGCAGACATTTAGGATTGAGATTAAAAACTTAAATTTTTTTGTTCTGAATGTGTTGCAACATGTATTAGGGTTTTATTCCTGGCCAAGGGAATTGGGATTTCAAAGTCCATGGAGCTGGATGTTGAGCTGCTCAGACACTAGTCTCTAATTCTTAGGGACCACAATCTGGCTAAGATCAGCCCGTGTTTCTTTCTTCATGAAAATAAATCACCACCAAGACATAGATGCTGCATTGAAGGAGTATTCTGTGTTTTTCCACACCAAAACCATAGAGTGAAGGTAAAGAAGTTAGAGAGTATCTCA
>NW_007842012.1:0-707 GCF_000696425.1 Galeopterus variegatus
AACCCGTGGCCTTGGTGTTATCAGCACTGCACTCTCCCAAGTGAGCCATGGGCCGGCCCTTAAGTTTTATTTTATATATACTTTATCATCACACAGCTTTTGAGTGGTAGAATTGGTATTTGAATCTATGCAGTCTGACCCAGAGCCTGTGCTTTCAGTCATTCTCCTGTTTTAAAACATTGTTAAGAGAAGAATGAAGTATTTTACACTAAAATCAGGAATTTATAACTTCTCATTCATTAGTCAAGTTCATTAAACTTTGTTTTTCATTTTCCAAATTTTAATGTTAATTGGAATTTCAAATATAGAGATGTATTGTGGTTTGAGAATGTTTAAACTGTTCTTGCTGGTCTTTGGAACTTTGCCCTTGAGGGTTCTGAATATATCCTCTTTTTTGTTAGTGGCTGGATTGAACCCCGAACCTTGGTGTTATCAGCACCACACTCTAACCAACTGAGCTAACTGGCCAGCCCTGGTTCTGAATATATTCTTATAATTCTGAATTCTCAATGCCTTTTTCTCATATGATTTAGGGATCTGTCGCAGTGTTCATTTATTCCTAAAAGATATCCTGATGTATTTTATTAAAGCTTATTTTGGGGTTTTACTTTACAGTTTTGAAAAGATTATCTTTTAGGGCCGGCCTGGTGGCACACTGGAGAGTGTGCCGCTTGGGAGCGCGGCGGCGCTCCCGCTGAGGGTTCGGA
>NW_007842013.1:0-707 GCF_000696425.1 Galeopterus variegatus
TGCCTCCAGCATTATTTACTTATTTATTTATTTTGCTTAGGATTACTTTGGCTATTCGGGGTCTTTTGTTGTTCCATATGAATGGTAAGATTGGTTTTTTTTTTAATTTCTGTGGAGAATGTCATTGGTATTTTGGTGAGGATTGTATTGAATCTGTAGATTGCTTTAAAGAGAAATTAACACCAATTCTTTTCAAATGATTCCAAAAAAATTGGAACAGAGGCCATTCTCCCAAATGATGTGTGGGATTTTCGAAAGTACTTTTGCTTGTGTGAAACTGCTCACTTAAAAACTAAGCATCATCATTAGAGATTTCAGTTTGGAATCAGAACTGAGATGCATACTATGTTACTGTATAGTCTACATCTCAAAAACTGTGTAATACTAGTAGTCTTAGTAATTCACTCAGCAATAATCACTAGGCCTATAGCCATGCATGTTTATACAAATAATGTTGATAAATTTTTAAGTCTATTACTAAAATTCCACATTTTATTAATAGGCTATATTTTGCTAGTGTTTTGAGTAAATCTCTGTGAAACTTGGACGCATACCCATCACACGGGCTCAGTACTGAGAGTACTCCTGGATTCATTCTGGCAAGTTCTAGGACCTCTGACCACTCTGGAAGCTTCATGGAAAGGAGATCATTTTTTTTTTCCTTTTTGTCTTTTTTCGTGACTGGCAACGGATCGCAACCCTCAGTG
>NW_007842014.1:0-707 GCF_000696425.1 Galeopterus variegatus
CACTGAGAAAGATAAAGATATTTCCAGTTAGGCATTAACATCAGAACACATATAATTTGTTTTATTTGGCAACTGGCCTTTGCTTTTTAAATTCCAAAGCAATGCTAATTTAATAATACAGAAGACAGTACAATGACAGGAAAACTATTCTGCCTCACCAGAGCCTCTGCACAGTTTAAAATCTTTTCAGTCCTCAGTCAAGGAAGCCAGAAATCCCTTTGGTCACAGGAGGAAATGGTTTCTGGATCCTCCCTGGCAAAATACAGGAATTAAACCCGCCTATCAGGTATTCATGACAGCCCTGCTAAACACATTTAGCAGAATATGTCAAAGTTTAGCTTCTGCAGCAGTTAGAGAAGCACATCTGCAGAGAAAGATGCTCTCTACGAACTCCCATAGTTTTTGGCAGAAAAAGGAGTTGTGATAAGCATTACAGGGTGGGATTCTTCTCCGTTCTCTGATGTGTTTTTCCTTCTATTTGACAAAATCAAGGTTCACATTTTAGGGCCTCCTGCTTCCCCAAGCAACACCAGCAGGTGCTGATCCCAACCATAGCCTTTAGCAAGTACTGATATTGATTGGACACCAGATCACAGACATTTAATGAATCAACATACCATTATCAACGGGCTGCTCTCTGGCTTGTAAATAAATCACGTTTGCCTTATTTGTCTTCAAACTGTGCTGGAGAGGGCCGGCCCGGTGGC
>NW_007842015.1:0-707 GCF_000696425.1 Galeopterus variegatus
CTAAAAACCCACCAGTAATCCCTTTCCCATCCTTATGCACACGTGCTTTGTGCACACTCACTTTTCTGGGACAATGTTTGTCATCAGATATTCTTTACAACTGCAGTAATGCAGACAAGATGCTCCAAGAAGAACCTGCCCAGGAACCGCATCTCAACCAACGAACGTGGTGCTCTGAGGGACAGTGGCAGCCTGTGTTCTCTCAGTCCACAGACAGGAATTTCACTCCGCAGGAAACAGTGTCAAGTAAAGATTTTGAAGCACCATGCCTAGGGTCAGCTGGGAACTACTGTGTGAGCGTGACCCATGGTGGCTTCCTGGGACACCTAGGCAGAGCTACAGAGAAGGCACGCCTGAGGCTGGGAGCCACCTGGCCAGCTGCTTGAGGTTGCCCCTGTTGGGAAGGATGTGGCAGGCACCCACTTAAGGAGGGGATCTTTTGTGTGTTGTCTCAACAGTTCCAATACTGTGGGTCCCACCCAGCACAGTAATAGATTGCCACATCTTCTTTTCCTGTGAAATTTATGGTAAGGACAGAACTCAAAATTTGTGATTTCTTTTTTGCCACCACTTTGTTTTCAATCCTACCTAAGGCTCTTCGAGTTGGGAATTTTGTCGAGGTCACATGAACCAGATGCTCCAAAGCCTGATTCGGTTTCTGCCGGTACCAGTGAATGACTTCAGTTTCAAACTCTGTGCTGGAGACC
>NW_007842016.1:0-706 GCF_000696425.1 Galeopterus variegatus
ATATTTGAAAATGATAGTATTTCTCATACTCTACTTTTTAAAAATAAAAACTAAGTTTTTTTGTTTTGTTTTGTTTTGTTTTGTTTTGTCTTTTTCTGTGTCCGGCAACGGATCGCAACCCTCAGTGTCGCCCCCGTACCGGACCGGGACCGGCAACGGGATCGCAACCCTCGGCGTTGCCCCCGCGCCTCGCTCAGCCAGTGAGCGGGAACCGGTCTGTATGTGGGATCCGAACCCTCGGCGGGAGCGCCACCATGCTTCCCAAGCGGCGCACTAGCGCAGTGCGCCACCGTGCTGGCCCCCAAAACTAAGTTTTTTATTAAAAACTGTAAGCAATAAATTTTGTTTTCTTATAAGTCACCCAGTTCCAGGTATTGTGTAATAAGCAACAGAAAGGAACCATTCAGAAAATTGGTATGAGAGAAGTGGGGTAGTGCTTATTGGAAAGTGGGGTGAAGATCACGCTTGCTACAAACTGGCAAGGAACTTGGCTGTATTCTGTTCATGCCCCAAAACCTTATGGAATATGGAACTTCAAGGTGCTGACCCAGGGTATTTGGAGGGAGAAATTTCTAAGCACCAAAGCATTAAATAAGTTGCATGGCTACTTGTAACAGTGAATGCTGAGTTATGGTAGCAAATGCATGACATAAAGCCAGAATTTAAAAGGGAAGCAGAACATAAAGATGTGGAAAATTTGCAGCCT
>NW_007842017.1:0-706 GCF_000696425.1 Galeopterus variegatus
TGAGTTGATTTTAGTGTATGGTGAGAGGTGCATATCTAGTTTCATTCTTCTGTATATGGATTCCAGTTTTCTCAGCAACACTTGTTGAAGAGGCAATCTTTTCCCCAATGTGGATTTTTGTTGACTTTGTCCAATATCAGATAGCTGTAAGCCTGAGGGGTGATTTCTGGGTTCTCAATTCTACACCACTGGTCTGAAGGTCTATTTTTATACCAGTACCATGCTGTTTTGTTTACAATGGCTTTGTGGTATAATTTGAAGTCAGGTAGTGTTATGCCTCTGGTTTATTGTTTTGCTCAGGATTGCTTTGGCTATTTTGGGTCTTTTGTTTTTACATAGAAAAGGTAAGATTGTTTTTTCCATTTCTACAATTGGCATAGTCTGCAGCAGGATTCTGAGCAGGTATGGGAGCCAAAAGCCCCTTGGGAGAAGGATGAAATGTGGCTACTCTTGAATATGTTGTGCCCTATGGCCACTTTCCTGATAACCAGGATCTGGTTGCTGCTCATTATATTGCACGTCAGCATAGACCAGGCACTCCATGAAGCAGTGTGGCCTTAAAATATACAACGGAAAGCCCCTTTGGAGGGGGAGGAAATGTGGCTATCCTTGGGTATGTGGTGCCTGGTGGCCACTTTTCTGCTAACAGGAACCTGGCTGCTGCTCACTATATGGCAAGCTGATCGAGATTTTAAGCAGAAAGCAG
>NW_007842018.1:0-706 GCF_000696425.1 Galeopterus variegatus
GAATCATCTTTCTTTGATGAACAGAGCTTTCTGTGCTGCACAGCACACTGGCACATGGGTGTGCCTTAAGGTAGACAGTATTAGATTTGGAAATCAAAGGAAAAGAATAAAAGACATGGATTAGATCTGGGGGAAGGGTGGAAGTCAGGAATGCTATCCTTTGATCTTTGATCTTGATACATACAAGATGAAAACATACTAAAAAGGTGAGTGACTAGTAGATTCCTGCGCTCTAAAGGGATTTGAGATCCACTGATTAAGGGAACTCTGTAGGATGAAATGAACACATCCTAATTCAGAAAAAACAAAAGCTGAATGAAGACAAATTGAGAAACAACATAACAGAGAGGTTAATACATAAACCCTAGCACCAGACCATTCATGTCTTGCGTTCCTGTCTTGCATCCTTCCTTACTAATTGTGTGTCCTGGAAAGAGTCAAGTATCTTCTTTTTTCCTAAGCTACCTCACCAGTATAATGGTTATAACAATCACAACTTCCTCACAAATTATTGGGAAGAATAAATGAATTAATCCACATAAAGTATTCAGAAAACAGACTAAGTGCTGCACTAATGTTTTATATGTTTCTATATATCCTTAAATCTCCAAATATAAGAAGCTAGACATTCTTGTTTTAATAAAGAATAAGAGTCATGTGCCGGCCCAGTGGCGCACTGCTACAGTGCACCACTTGGGAGCACGGC
>NW_007842019.1:0-706 GCF_000696425.1 Galeopterus variegatus
TCCAATTAAACAATTGAAATTGTTTACTGAAGAACGTACATATTTATAAGTAAGTAAAAAGTTTTTAAAGTCACAGGACTTTTTTCTTCTGATATCAACATAAACATTTCAGGGAAGTGTTCTTTTCTGGAGACAAAATTCTCCACCTGATGAATTTAATTCTTTAATTGAAAGGAAAATGACATGCACATGAAAATCCCACAAATACCTTGCCAGAATATTCTTCCATCTTTTAGATTTTTCACCAACCCAGTCACTGTCATCCTCATTTTCTGTGTGCAGAATGTAACTTTTTCAAATTGACACTGAAAATCTTAAATGAGTTCTAAATTGTTCTATTTTCATTGTTTTATGCCTGTATTCCCATCCTGATAGGAGAGTGGTTCTCAATGGCAGCTTTCAATGTAGCCTACAGTAGTTCCCCACAAATTGTTTTCTACCATAAAACCTAATTCATTTGTCACAATGATTTTTTGAGTTAAGTAGTATTACTATCCTCATTATACAGATAAGAAATCAAAGCAGAATTTAAAATTTTTCCAAAAATCATAAAGGTATTGTGGTTGGGTCAACTAAGAGCAGATTCATATTGAACAGCTAACGTAGTGTATCCTCAGCTTCTGTCCTGTGTGAAGAACCATTCCAAACCATTTGTCTCATTTGCTCCAATATAAGCAATAGGATAGTCCATTAGCATTAGTGTAAT
>NW_007842020.1:0-706 GCF_000696425.1 Galeopterus variegatus
AAGCACTGGAAATGGGGAATGAGTTGGCCTGTGTAGGAACAAGGCAATGTGGTTGGATTAAGTGGTTCTCAAAGTGTCCTTGGATCAGCAGGATTCAGATGTTGAATCTATTAAAGTTCCCAGGTGATTTATGGGAAATTAATGTTATTTCCAAAATTTTACAGTTAACTATTGAAAAAAAAAAAGAAAGATGACAGTATATTGTAGTTCTAAGTAATCTATTTTCATTGTGAAAACATTGTTTTCAAGACCCTGGGGGAAAACACCTGAAATGTAAGGCCTTATTATTATTATTATTATTTTTATCTTCCTGCCTTTTACGCTTATATTTCTTGGAATATTGATTAGGGAAGAAGTGTAAAATAGTCCTGGATCAGGGCTATTTTGGCTCCTTCCTGGGAGAAGAAGCCAAAAACTGCCAATGTAAACTGTCTAGCCTACCTGCACTGCTGTTCTGTTACTTTTATTAACTTGATGGATGATTTATACAATATTTTTTTTCTTTTACATATTTTCTCAAAGATCCATAATCCTAAAGGTCTTGTTACCCATTTAGGAAAGGGCTTTGAAAATGCTGGGAAGAATAGGTAAAGGTTAAAATTGAAAAAAAATTGTGGCTAAACCTTAGTTAACTGGAAAGTTCATGTAAAGAAGACATTTTCTTAGGTGCCCAGTTAACATTAACTTCATTGGCTAGTACATAGTA
>NW_007842021.1:0-706 GCF_000696425.1 Galeopterus variegatus
TGAACTCTGTTTCAGCAACACTGCACTACTTGTACCCTTCTGTAAGTTTCCCCCTGCATCTATGTCTTTGGTCCTGTGGTTTCATCTACTCGGAGTCTTCCCTTGCTCTCCTTGACTGATCTCCCCCTTTCCCTTGCCCCCATTACCAGCTCTCTACTACTCATCTTCAGCCATCTCTCCATTTCTTCCAGGATGACCACTATGACATTGGCATTCCCGCCCAACCTGCCCCTTCCATGTTGAGCTAGATATTCCTCAGCTATACTCCAAGACACTATGTGCAGTCTGTATTGACTTAATCATATGTCCATCTGTCATGACTTCTTTTGCATTCCTAGTGTTACCTGGTCTACTACTAATCTCAAAATACAACTCAGTAAATATCTGTACTGTGTTTGATTTTCAAGCTAGTTTATTTCAATAAGAAGGTAAGATGAATGCTCTTAGCCTCTTGGCAGTTTTTAAAAATTCTTAAGCATTTATTTACTTATTGATTTATTCACATATTCATTATTACAAATTGTAGTTATTATTTATGCTCCTTACCCAACCAATCACTCCCCAACCCCACTGTCACTCCCTCCCCTCTATAGTATCCTTAGGTTTGTTCTCTCTTTCTGAAAGTTCAACATATTTTTATGGTTATTTTCCTTTCCTTCCTTCCTTCCTTCCTTCCTTCCTTCCTTCCTTCCTTCCTTCCTTCCTT
>NW_007842022.1:0-706 GCF_000696425.1 Galeopterus variegatus
AGTTACCTTAGAATTATGCCAACCACATTCATGCACCAAATGTAAAGCAAATACATTTGACCAGTTATTAGAGTGTCATAAAGGAGAATCCATTTGTGCGTGCTTACTTGAGTGGCAGAATAGAAATCTAATCAAAGTAAACCACTGAGGTATGCGTGGGACACTATGCACATAATCACAATAATGTGGAAAATATGCTGGTTTTCAATTTTTAGGCTCAATTCACAGATGAATTATGGAAGCTTTGTGATAATGTCAGTGTAGAATTTAAATGTGATCAATATTTTCAATGCAATAGTTCAAAGTATAGCTCACACAAGTTGATGGGTAACAGAAGGATGAGAGGTGAAGGAACGATTATGAATATTGATATACTTATCTAGTAATAAAGGGATGCAGAGCATACTGTTTATAACTGAAAAACAAACAAAAACCCAGAAGTTTAAACCAGAGGTTGGCAAAACAAAATTTGTAGAAGGCAAGATAGTAAATATTTTAGACTTTGTAGGTAATATGACCTCTGTTTCAACTACTCAAGTTAGACATTGTAGTTTGAAAGCAACCATAGACAACCATAAACAGATGGATATAGCTGTGTTCCAATAAAACTTTATTTATAAAAACAGGTTACAAGCTAGATTTGGTCTATAGGCCACAATTTGTCAATCTCTTTTAAAGCATATTCTTTAAAGATATAAAAAAAAAA
>NW_007842023.1:0-321 GCF_000696425.1 Galeopterus variegatus
TTCTTTTGTTAAGATGCTGCATAAGCCCAAGCTCTAACCACCCTGTGAGCTACTCAGTCCCCAGTGCTCCTGTGGGAGCACGATGCACATGTTAATAAACTTCTTGTGTTTCTCCTGTTAGTCTGTCTTTTGTCAGTCTATTATGAGGCCCCAACCAGAGAACCTAGGGGGCAGAGGAGAATGATTTTTTCCTCCCCTACAGAAGCAGGTGGGCCTGCATTTAAATCCCAAGCATGACACTTTCTAGCTGTGAGCTGTTAGGGACACTCCTTTGTCTCTCTAAGTCTGAGGGTCCTGGAACAAGCTGGCTCACAAATGGCA
>NW_007842023.1:5883-6589 GCF_000696425.1 Galeopterus variegatus
CTCCAACCACATGAGGGAGACCCCAAGGGGCAGCAGAAACTGCCCATGATGTGGCAGCAGGGACGAGATCAGCATGACCGTACTGCGGCCACTTCACAGGAAACAGCCTCTGGTCCCAGCCATGGAGTCCTCCAATCTCTGCCCCAGCAGGAAGGGAGGAAAAGGCGGGCTGAGCTCGGAGACCTGAGTTATGTTCTGTGAATGCATTACATTTATTACAGAAGCACGGACCTGGAGAGGAGAGCAGGACCTTCTTGCAAAAGACAAATGACTAAAGCCATTTATTAGAATACTATACAGAAATGAGGTTGATTTTGTGAAAGACATGGTTATAAATCAATTGATGTAAGTTCCTTTAACAAAGGAACAGCCACTGGACAAAGGGGACTACGTTGTATGAAACATGATCCCTGTCTACCAGCAGTTTACAGAATAAGGGGGACAGCCAGTGGGAGGGGAGAACAGAGACACATAAGCAGCTCAAACTGCTCAGCCCTGTGCTCAGCACCTCGTCAGTGTTCATGAACATGGTGGCTGTGACGACTGTGATGACAATGAAGACGACAGTTTCCAGCAGGACAGGAGATGAATGACCATGTCTGCTGGAGTTTCAGGGAGGGGCTCACAGGGTTCCAGGTGCCCAGGCTGGTGGGCAGAGGAAGAGATGACACAGAGGCCAGGAAAATGTCTGAGCTGACTGCAAAGG
>NW_007842024.1:0-706 GCF_000696425.1 Galeopterus variegatus
TCTGTTTTTTCTTATGGTTTTACCCTGACTTTGCTTTCAGTTCTCCCTCTTCAAGACTGGGTTATAGAGGGATCCTGCTCTCTGTTAGCACACAATTTCTTTGTCAGAACTAGTAGGTTATGTCATCATGAAGAGAAGTCAAAGTGCACAACACATTCAGGCTTTTCTCAAAGTTTGCAGTTATGTTTATGACATCATTTCCTAATTTCAAAATTGAAATTTTTCACTTTATGTGCTCTTACTTTTATAATTTGGGTTGGTTCTTATACGGATTTGAAAATTTGCACTTACTCTAAGCTATTATTTCCTAGAACTCCCCATTCACAAGGCTATCTGAATGCTCTAAAAATCACACAAATACTAGCATTCCAGTCTCTAATTCCTAGTTTTCTCACTACATAACATCTCTCTTTGGCAGTTGAGATTTAGCAAATGAATTTTGTGAATGTGTAGCCCATTTGAGTTAACATAAAACCATCACCAGGCAACACAATTGTTTTCAAGAAACATGAAAACTGTATCAATCAGTCAATATCAGGCCATATCATTTCCCTTTGATGGATCACTTCTGAGTTGCAAATATTCTATTGAGTAAATTTAAACCATTTGCAATCTGGCTCTAACTTATTGTTCAGTCTCATTCCCATCAATTCTCCCCCCCTTTTTAAAAATCTAACAAAATATGTCAACATTATTAAAAAAAAAA
>NW_007842025.1:0-706 GCF_000696425.1 Galeopterus variegatus
TGATTCTTCTCCTAGCTCCAGTATGAGTAGGGTATTTTTTTCCTCTGGCTCCTTGCAAGATTTGATCTTTAAGTGTCATTTGAATATAATATGTCTAGTTGTAGATTTTTGAGCATTTATCCTGCTTGATGTTCTCTAAGTTCCCTGAATCTGTGGTTTGGTGTCTGACATTAACTTTGGAAATTCTCAGTCATTTCTGCTTGAAAATTTCTTCTGTTTTTTTCTCTCTTTATTCTGGTATTCTCATTAAACGTATGTTACATCTTTTATAGTTGTCCCACAGTTCTTAGATGTTCAGTTCTGTTGGGTTTTTGTTTTTTATTGTTTGGTTTTTTTTTTTTTTCCTTTGCTTTTCATTTGGGAAGTTTCTAGTGACATATGTGGGTACTTCAAAAAGTTCATGGGAAATAGAATGAAAAGATGATACAGATCTTTTCATGAACTTTTTGAAGTACCCACATATCTTTAAGCTCACTGATTCCTTCCTCAGCTGTGTCCAGTCTACTAATGAGCCCATTAAAGGCATTTTTCATTATTGTGTTTTTGATTTCTAGCATTTCTTCATGATTCTTTCTTAAAGTTTCTATGTCCCTGCTTATATTACTCAACTATTCTTGCATGTTGTCTACTTATTCCGTTAGAACCCTTAGCATGTTAATTATAGTTATTTCAAATTCCTGGTCTGATAATTACAGCATCTCTGCCA
>NW_007842026.1:0-706 GCF_000696425.1 Galeopterus variegatus
GGCCCATTACCAAAACTCCCTCCCTCCTCCCTGTCCCCCCTCCCTCCCAACAATGCCCTTTCTGTTTGCTTGTCGTACCAACTTCAAGGAGTTGTAATTGTTGTGTCTTCTTCCCTCCCCCCTCCAGTTTATTTATGTATTTATTTATTTATTTTTAGCTCCCACAAATAAGTAAGAACATGTGATATTTCTCTTTCTGTGCCTGACTCATTTCACTTATTATAATTCTCTCTAGGTCCATCCATATTGTTGCAAATGGCACTATTTCATTCTTTTTTATAGCAGAGTAGTATTCCATTTTGTAGATATACCACATTTTCCATATCCACTCACCTGATGATCGACATTTGGGCTGGTTCCAACTCTTAGCTATAGTAAACAGTGTTACGATGAACATTGGAGAACAGGTATACCTTCGACTTGATGATTTCCATACCTCTGGGTATATTCCCAGCAGTGGGATAGCTGGGTCATATGGTGGATATATTTGCAATTGATTGAGGAATGTCCATACCATTTTCCATAGAGGCTGCACCATTTTGCAGTCCTATCAAAAATTTATGAGAGTTCCCTTTTTTTTGCAACCTTGCCAGCATTTATCATTCACAGTCTTTTAGATAACAGCCATCCTAACTGGGGTGAGATGGTATATCGTGTGGTTTTGATTTACATTTCCTGAATGCTGAGTGATGTTGAGCATTTTTTC
>NW_007842027.1:0-706 GCF_000696425.1 Galeopterus variegatus
CAGTTACTTTGACCAAAATCCAGAAGGCATCCTTGGCTGCTCTCTCTTACACATCACAGCCCGATCTACCAGGAAATTCCATTAGTTCTACTTGCAAAATAATCCAGAATTTGACAACTTCCCACCACCTCTGCTGCTACAGCTCTGGTCAAGTTAACATCATGCCTAGCCCTGATTATTACAGAAACCCCTGAGCAGTTCTGTTTCCACCTTTTCTTCCTTACTGTCGTCTGTTCGTAACAAAGTAGCCTGAGTGACCCTTTAAGAACCTAAGTCAGTTAATGCCACTTCTCTGCTCAAAACCCTCCAGTGATTCCTCATGTAAGAGTGAAAGTCTTAAGACCTTATGACTGTCATCAGAGCATGTGTAATCGGGCTCCTACATCTTTGTCATTACCTCATCTCTTTTTACCTTTCTGCTCACTTATTCTGCTCCAGCTAACCCTTACCCTTAGTACTCTGTATGTGCAGGTGCATTCTCATTGCGCTAGCTGTTTCATAGCCCATTTGTTCTCTGCCTGTGTCTTCAAGTCTTGGACCAAATGCACCCTCACTATGTGGCTTACCCCGACTCCCCCATCCCCGTACTACCAGTCTTCCTTATCTTACTCTTAATTCCTCTAGAGGACATATCACCACTTAATACATGATAAAATTTATTCATTTATTATATTCATTATTTTCTCTCTTTCACTAGAATGTGAGT
>NW_007842028.1:0-706 GCF_000696425.1 Galeopterus variegatus
TCGCAGCAGTATGGATGAGCCTGGAGAAAATTATGCTGAGTGAAACAACCCAGGTGCAAAAGGAGAAACACTGCATGTCCTCACTCATAAGTGGGAGCTAAATCATAAATAAGCAAACAATAGAGAGAGAGAGAGGGAGAGAGAGAGAGAAACAACAATCACAATAATACATTGAACTTTTAAAAGGAGAGAACAGAACTGTGGTTACTAGACGTGGAAAGGGGAAGGAAAGGAGGATAGGGAGGGGCATTAATTAATGAGAAATTAGTTAATGGACACAAGAAATGATTATGTGTTGTAATGATGAGTAAGCTGACTATCCTGGTTTGACCATCACACACTGTACACAACTATTGATAGTCAAATTTGTACCCCAAAGATATGTATAATAAGTTAACTTTCAATTATAAGAAATTTTTCCTCAGTAAATAGTCAAAAAAGGAACAACAAAGTTTTTCTGACTCCTTTCCCTACCTCTTGTTCTCTCATACACTGTAAACCAGAAAAAATATCTATAGAGTTGGACACTATTTCTTCAGCATAGTGTATGAACAAAAACTACAGCAGACTAGGAAAGACAACAGACAAAATGAATGAAAAAGAAAGAATAACAGAAAAAAAGACAGGCAGATGGAGACCGAAGAGAGAGTAAAAAGATAGAGCCAAAGCCCAGGTCAAAGAAAGACAGATGCAGAGGAAGGGACAC
>NW_007842029.1:0-706 GCF_000696425.1 Galeopterus variegatus
TCATGAATAAGCCTCAGAGGTATCCTGGTATTGCCCCAAGACTTTGGATGGATGACCCACTCACTGCCAAGACCATCACCTGATAGGCAGAGGTTGTCATTGAGGGCTACATCCGTGGTTAGATAAGAAATGCCACCAAAATGAAGGCCTCTTTTCCCACTCTCCATCCCATTGTAGGTGTCTGGAATATCAGAAAGTACTTTCTTTATGTCAGTGATGGACAATGTATTCTGGCTAGTAGTGTTGTTATGGTCCACATGAACCAGAAATACCAGTGAGATGAGAAAGAAAGAAAAGAAAGAACTGTCAGGACAGCAGCTGCCATCAACCCACTCTACTCTCAGGTGGGAAAACTTAAGAACTTAGTTGGTTAGCAGCCAACCTGAAACATGGCTGATTATTTCTCTGCAAATTTCTCCTCCCTCAACATGTTTCCATTCAAAATATAATTGGTCCTCATTTATTTCTCGAAATAGTCCAATTAATCATTGCCATATATGTCCTTTCCTCCTCAACCTTGTAACACGGTCTTGATTGGTCCTTCCTATTAGCTATACTCTTACAATTTATAACCCTGTCATGACTTCAGTAATCTCAGACTCCAGAGAGGTAATATAGTGTAGGGGTTAAGGACATGAACTTTGGAGTTAGAATACCTGGGTTAAATTCTACTCTGGCCTTGACAAGATGGCAGCAGCTAGAGTGG
>NW_007842030.1:0-706 GCF_000696425.1 Galeopterus variegatus
CTGGCAAGGTAGATCCCATGGCTGGTGGTGAGTGGAGCACAGACAGTCCTGGCACGAAGTCATGATCCAGTTGTCACGGCTGTACCATCCCTGCCCTACTGGACAGTACATCAGAGGGAAGGCAGGTTCTAGCTGGTGAAGGTATCAGTGTTTTAGGAATTTGGGGGAAATAATAATCATAATGGCAATGGAATTGTGGAGCTATTGCTAAGCCTGATTGATGAGTATCTTAGCTCTTGCTAAACTAGAAGGAGATAATAAAAGGTTAAGTGCATTAAGAGGCTCTCATATGTTTTCCAAGAGGGGGGCAGAGAAATCAGAGGCCTGGGCCCAAGACAGAATCAGCATAGTAGCAGGACTCCAAAGAGATCGGCACAAAGACTTGTGCATGAATGTTCATTACAGCATTATTTATAGTAGCTCCAAGGTGGAGACAACCCAAATGTCCATCAGTGGACCAGGGGATAAGCAAAATGTGGTCTATCCATACAATGGAATATTATTTGCTATAAAAAGGAATGAAGTACTGGTACAAGCTGCAATATGAATGAACCTAAGTGAAAGAAACCAATTGCAGAAGTCCAGATATCATATGACTCTATTCATATGAAAGTCCAGAATAGGGGAATCTATAGAGACAGAAAATAGACTCGAGGTTGCTTAGGGCTGGGGGTGAGGAGTAGTGGGGTAGGGAAGTGATAGGTAA
>NW_007842031.1:0-706 GCF_000696425.1 Galeopterus variegatus
AGAATTTAACTAGCAATAGATGTTGTAATTAAAATAAAAAGTACCTCCAAGTAACTTAGTATGTGTGAAAAGTGAAGTTTCATTGTTTTAGCTCGGATTATTTTATTACTATTGTGCTGCCTTTAATTATTCACTTACATGGGTGTATAAACCATATGTGCAAAAGATATGTTGTTTTCTCTCCTTCCTCATTTACCTCTCCCACCTCTCCCTCTCCAACTTCTTCAGTCTTGCTCTCTAATAATGCAGATGTATGAATGTCCCCAGTCCAGCTTGTGTCTGAATATTTTCTACACATCTTCTATTCACTATTATGACCACAGCAGATTATTGCTGGGAGTGCAGTTTGATTTATATTATATATGTTATTGGTTAGAGGCAAGGTGGTATTGCTCTTAATTGTTTAAGGCCACCAATTCTTAGATGGTGGGAAAGTAAATGGTGGAATTTTGTTGGATTAGGACCTGAATTGGGGCACAGAGGGCATTTATTGATACTTTTGAACTTTTTCCTGAACACTAATTTCTTTGACTTGTTTAAAGACAATCTTGATGTGGAATGAGAAAACCATGTCTGAGGACTTTGGATTCTTAACCTGGTATCACATTAGGGTAAGCCTTAATTAAATCAACGCATCATGGTGTTACTTCTGTTTTGAAGCCACTCTACAAACATACATACTAAGTTTGACAACTTCAGTCAAAGA
>NW_007842032.1:0-706 GCF_000696425.1 Galeopterus variegatus
GAGGAATTTTTACCCATTTTCTATTCATTGAATGTACTCCTTCTTACTTAATATATGAGATAGGATTGAAAAAGGCCACAGTTTCAAACCCTCATAGGAGAGGATGATGGCTAAAGAAACAGCCAGGTTCAACTGTGATTAATTTAGGCACTTTGGTGGAAATAGCCCAGCAGTTTAACTCTTTATCATTGTATCACTCATGGGCAAAGGAGCAAGCCCCAGAGGTGTCTTCCTCAAGTAGAAACCAAGATATAAGCAGTTGGTTCCGAGACGCAGAATGTACCTCTAAGTATCTGGCAACACCCACCCAGTCAAAAGACCATGTAGCCCCATGCTTCAAGTTTCTCACTGAGGCCACAGCAGTTAAAAGACAATGATACAACCAGAAAAAAAAGTCTAAACAAATGGTTACAAACCAAGTCAACAATGTGTATTTTAGGAAAGTTAAAAATGAACTTCGTTAAGTGTTAAAAGTTATCAACAGAGTACCAAACGTAAATGTTACACTTAATGTTTGATGAAAATCAGAAATAAGGCAAAAAAATTTTTCTTTATTATCACTCTTTAATTAAAACACTGTAGTGAAGTGTTAAGACAATAAGACAATAACTCCCTAAAATAGTTGTAAATTAACTGAAAATATAGAAGACTTTTATGAAGAAAACCATAAAATTATCTAGAATGACAGAAAGGACAATCTGCATAA
>NW_007842033.1:0-706 GCF_000696425.1 Galeopterus variegatus
CCCAGGTTCCACACACTGGGTCCCTGGGTGGGTCCTGAGGTGCTGGCATGGGGTGCCTGGTGGTAGGAGGGGGATCTGGTCCCCTTCTCCATGCCCCAGGTCCCAGGGCGGGCCCGGAGGCACTGGTGCAGTGTGCCTGGTTGTGGGAAGCAGGTCCAGTCCCCTTCTCCATGCCCCAGGTCTCAGGAAAAGCCCCAAGGCACTGGCATGAGGTGCCTGGTTGTAGGATGGGGATCTGGACCTCAGCTCCATACCCTGGGTGGGCCCCGGGGCACTGGCACAGGGTGCCTGTTTGTGGGAGGATGGTCTTGTCCCCATCTCCATACCTTAGGTCCCCAGGCAGGCCCCAAGGCTCTGGCATTGTGTGCCTGGTTGTGGGAGGGAGGCCAAGTCCCCTTCTCCATGCCTCGGGCCCCTGGGCAGGGCCCTGATGCGCTGTCTCAGAGTGCCTGGTTGTGGGGGGTTCTGGTCCCCAGTTCCTTACCCCAGGTCCCTGTGTGGGACCCAGGGTGCTGGCACAAGGTGACTGGTTGTGGGACGGGGGTCTGATCCCCAGCTACATACCCTGGGTCCTCTTGTGGGCCCCAGGGCACTGGCATGGGGTGCCTGGTTGTAGGAGGGGAGTCCCGTCCCCTTCTCCTTCTCCTGGGTCCCTGAGTGGGCCCTGAAGCTTTGGTGCAGGGTTCCTGGTTGTGGGAGAGGGGTC
>NW_007842034.1:0-706 GCF_000696425.1 Galeopterus variegatus
GAGACAAAAGACAAATGCTTGTAAAAAGTTAGATACATGATAATATAAATTGATCTAAAGGGATATCAGAGGACTCCTTTGCTAAGTGTTCAGTAAAGGCATTGGCCATGAGTATGGGTCAGAAAGGAAATCAAAAAGGAATTGACCTAATGGAAGGAAAAGGTCACCTTTTAAGTAGAGCTGTCCCACTGTGGAGCCAATCACACTGGGAGATAGTGTGCTAAAAAAGAGTGGCAGAGTCTGGAGGCCATTTATCAGAAAATATGTAGAAGTAATTTCAGTACTAGAAGAGGTGCTGGCCTTTGGGTCACAAAATTTTTGGTTCAATTCCTCATTCATTTTCTGGATGAAAAGGTCACCAAAATCTCAGCTACTTAGGTCAATCTCATCCAATATTCCTACTGCCTTTCATCTAGATGACAATATCACTTTGGAAGGTTCTTTATATATTTTCCTTAATCATGTGATGAGTCTATGAGAATGGCAACGTCAAACCTCCACTATCAGACCACACTGTAGGGCCACACCTGGTCTGATATCACTGGTTGATAGGTAAGAAATGGAGCCTCATTTTCCTTATAATACTGGAGAATTTCCAAACAGAGTCTGAAATTTTCCTACTTAGATTTTTCACCTTCATCCCCACCCAGCATCCACTTAGTACTGGGTGAGTGGATAAGAAAAGAACTATCCATCTACACATCCT
>NW_007842035.1:0-706 GCF_000696425.1 Galeopterus variegatus
GAGCAGAATGCTGATAGAAATGTGGACAGTAAAGGCCATGCGGATGATGAGGTCTCAGATACAAATGAGGAACTTATCGGGAAATGGACAGAAGATCACCTTTGCTACACCATAGCAAGGAACCTGGCTGCATTGTGTCCATGCCCTTGGACTTTGTGGAAGTTGGAACTTCAGAGTTGTGAACCAGAGCATTTGGCCAAAGAAATTTCCAAGCAGCAAAGCATTAAGGACGCTGCATGGCTACTTCTATCAGCCTACTCTGAGTTATGGCAGCAAAGGCATAACATAAAGCCAGGATTTAAAAGGGAAGCAGAGCGTAAAGATTTGGAAAATTTGCAGCCTGGCCATGCTGTAAAGAAGTGGAGAGCATGCGAACAATGCAAGGGTGAAGCAGATAAACTGGTTGCTAAAGAAATTATCTTGGCGGTGAATCGGCCAGATGCTAATAGCAGAGAAAATGAGAGGAAAGCCCTGCAGGCATTTCAGAAGTCTGGAAGGGTGCCTCACCCATCACAGGGCCTGAGGCCTAGAAGGACTGAGTTATCCTGGAGGACAGACCTGGGGTGCAGCTGCCCTCAGGATCCTGCTCCCTGCATCCCGGTTGCTCTGGCTGGAGCAGCCCCAAGTGTGGTTTGTGCAGCAGCTCTGAAGAGTAGAGGCCCGAAACCTTGGTGGTGTCCATGTTGTGTTAAGTCTGCAGGCCAGC
>NW_007842036.1:0-706 GCF_000696425.1 Galeopterus variegatus
CCTGTTTTATAGATGACGAAATTGAGGCAGGGAGAGTTTATGTAAGTTGTCCAAGGTCACAGTGCTAGTAAGTACCATGGTGAGTTCTCAAACCACTCATTCTGATTCTGTAGTTTCCATAGTTAATAAAAAATGCTTCAAGTTCTCTGCTTGAGAGTCTTGTTGAAATGTCTGATATTCATCTCCTGTCATAAACTTTGTTCTAACAAATCAATTATATTTAAGGAAGATAATATAAATACATAGTGCCTATCTAATCTTCAGTGTTTTTATAATCGTGCTTCAAGTGATGAGAATCCCCTTTATAATTAACATGTGGTGATAGCAAGTTTTCCTCCTCTTGCCCAAGTCTGTTTACTTAATGGGTGGTTATAAAAGCTTCCTTGCCCCCCAATCACCACCCCCTACCCCCAAAGAAAAAGAACAAAAAGGAAGATCATTTGTGTCAAATTGGATAAATTCCTTTGATTACAGCATTATAGCTCCTGTAAGAATTTCTATCATGATATGGAGCATATCGTACTTGTGTCCCATTTGTGTAAATATATCCATATATGTGCAGGTTTTTTGTTCTTTTTTTAAAAGGATATATAGTAAACAGTGGTTATGTTAGTGGAGGAGAAAAAGGGGGGGAGGGCATGGAAGAAGGTTCATATTACATCCTTGTGATTTGAATGCTTTACAAAGGCATGCATTTTTCTAATTT
>NW_007842037.1:0-706 GCF_000696425.1 Galeopterus variegatus
CCTGACTATAGTCTGTCTCAGGGAGGACCTTTCTGGATTGAGTTTGTTTGGGGATTTTTGAGCCTCTTGTACTTGAAAGCCTGTATCTCTCCCAATAGCTGGAATGTTTTTCCCTATTATTTAATTGAATACATTTTCAATGCCTTTTCCTTTCTCCTCCTCTTCCAAAATACCCATTATTTGGATGTTTATGTGTTCAAGGTTGTCCAATAACTCTTGCAGGTTTTCTTCATTTTTTAAATTTTCTTTCTGTCTCTCTCTCTCTTTTTTGTCATGCTACGTTATTTCTTAAATAACATCTTGAAGATCAGAAATTCTTACTTCTGCCTGCTGTATTCTGCTACTTAAGTTCTCAGTTGTATTTTTTTTTAATTTTTGAATGAATTCTTCAGGAGATCTGCAACATTCTTTTATAAGGTGTCTATTTCTTTGTACATTTCCTCCTTCATATCCTGGAATGTTTTTCTCATTTTGTTTTGTCATTTATCTGAGTCTTCTTGTATCTCATTAAGATTCCATCAGATTATTGCTCAGAATTCCTTTTGAGTCATTTCCAGGATTTCAACTGTTTGGGTTCTGGTTCTTGAGAATTCTTGTATTACTTTGCTGTCGTATTTTCTTCGTTCTTTTCTTTCTTTCTTTCTGTGTTTTTCTTTCTTTTTTGTATTTCTAGTGTTCCTACTTTGATTTTTAGTCATCTGGTAGA
>NW_007842038.1:0-706 GCF_000696425.1 Galeopterus variegatus
CCTATTGCTGGATTCAATTTGCTAATATTTTATTGAGACTGTATCTGTATTAATAATGGACTATGGTTTTCTTCCTTGTGAAGTCATATCTTGGTATCATAGTAATGTTAGCCAAATATTATGGTTTGCTAAGTATTCCCTTGCTCTCTTATTTTTTGAAAAAGCTCGTGTGTAAAATTGGTCTTCTTTAAACTTTCAGCAGAATTCACCAATAAAACCATCTGTTTCTAGAAATTTTTTGAAAGGTATTTAATGACAAATTCAATTTTATAGCTATAGTACTCTTTAGGTTTTTTAAAAAAAATTCCTGGGTAAGTTTTGGTGGACTGTGGCTTTTGAGGAATTGGTGTATTTCAGCCAAATAGTTGAATTTATGTGCAGGGAACTGTGCATAGTATTCCCTTATTCTCTTTTTAATATCTGCGGAGTCTCTAATGGTTGCCCCCTTTTTTAGTTCAGATATTGGCAATTTGTACCTTCTTCCTTTTTTATTTGTCAGCCTTCATTGATGTTTAGTAATTTTATTGGTCTTTCAAAAAATAGTTTTTGTTTTATTAATTTTTTCTATTATTTCCCCCTTTCATTTTCACTGATTTCTGATCCTTTATTGTTTTCTTCCACACTTGCTTGGGTTTTTTTCCTTTTTTCCCTCTTGTTTCTTGAGGTGAAAGCTTTGATTATTGATATCAGACCTTTTTAAATCCCA
>NW_007842039.1:0-706 GCF_000696425.1 Galeopterus variegatus
TGATAATGTCTTACCTACCCCAGCTGGTCTCAGAGATAACCCTCTCCCACCCTCCTGTGTTCCTACATGGAAATTTCAAAAGACACGTGGTCACCTTTCATCAGAGCATCATTATGAGAACAGCCTATTGCTGGGTGTGAATGCTGGGCTGGGAGGGCAAGGACCTGGCTTCTGCTCAGCTGTGCTGCCACATGCCATGGAACGAGTCCCTCCTCCTCTCTGGGCCTGGGTCTTGTCATCTAGGCCAGGGCTGTGTGGGAGAAAATGTTCCCCAAGACCACTTCTTGCCTGAAGCCTACACTGGGTCCACTCCTGGGGTTCAGGTCTGACCAGTCAGGTCTAGTGGACTGGGGATGCTTGCTGATGAATGTGCCAGTTTTCACATGGCCCCGACTTCTGACCGAGCCCCTATAATCCTCTCTCAACCCTGCATACAGAGGGACCTTTTAAAATGATTATTCAGATCAGGGAGTGAAGTGCACAGCCCTTATGTGCACAGCTCAGTGACTACTACACATGCGTACACCATCCAGAGCAAGGTGCAGGGTGTTTCCCTCACCCCAGGAAGTTTCTTGTCCCCATTCTCAATTAATATCCCCCCAGAGAGAACTTCATTCTGATTTCTGTCACATAGATTAGTTTGCCTATTCTAGAACTTTCTATCTTTTTTTTTTTTTTTCCTTTTTTTTTTTTTTGTGACTGGTAA
>NW_007842040.1:0-706 GCF_000696425.1 Galeopterus variegatus
TGAATGTGTCCCCCAAAATTTATGAATTGAAATTTTGATTGCTGATGTTGTTGGGAGGTGGTGTCTAATGGGAAGTGATTGTGTCATGGGGGCACCACCCTGATGAATGGATTGATGCTGTTACTGAGGGAGTGTGTCTGGTATTGCAGAAGTGAGTTCCTTGTGAAAGGACTGAGTTCAGCTCCCTCTCCCTCTCTCTCTTAACCCTTTCTTTGTCCTCCCATGTGACGCCTCCCACTATGTTATGACACAGCAAGAATTCACTCGCCAGATGTTGGCCCTTTAATCTTGGACATTTCAGCCTCCACAAAGGTGAGCCAATAAATTTATGTTTACTGTAAATCACCCAGTCTGTCGAATTCTGTTATAGCAGCACAAAACAAAGACAATCCTTTGATCGCTTTTTCCTTTGTTTCTAGAGTAAATACTGTAAATACACAACTCCTAAACTGTCACATCCCTGCATTAAATCTTTCATGGGCTTTTTAGGTTTTCAAATAAATCCCAATTATTCTCAACATGGAATTTAAGCTTTTGCATGATTCGAGTTCCATGGTCTAATATACAGTGAATTTTCCGCATGCAGAAACCTAGCCATAGCAAAGAGTGTACAAATCTCAGCTGACCAATACAGTCTCAGATCATTCTGCTTTCCTCCCTTCTCTTCCTCCATTTTATTTTTCTAACTCCTACTATGATTGTAGGT
>NW_007842041.1:0-706 GCF_000696425.1 Galeopterus variegatus
TCCCCTTTTTCTCTCCCCCCCCCCCTTTACTCTCAGTCTTCTTATCTTGCCCCACTCTTGTAATTTTAGGTTCATGTGACACACCCCTGGTTTTTCCTTTTATTTTTCAGACAACAAGCAGATCTTCACATGAAGGAGGCCCAAAAGTTGAAGCACAAAGCAGAATTAATGGTCAGTTTTGGCTCTTTATCCCTTTGGTTTAATGTTTCCTGATAAAAAGATTTTTTTCTTGCAGCCTGCTTTCTACTATATTCTGTGTCACTAAACGTATGCATCTGGGGGACATTGGCAGGAGTGGGGAGCAGCAGGAGGGTGGGAAGTGAGGCCTGTCCCTGGCTACAACATAAGCAGAATAATCAGGATCTTAATGACTGAGGGGTAAAGCGTTCTTAGGGGACTTTTCTTTAGCTCCATTGATTCAGTCTGATCATGGGCAAATGTATAAAGTACCTAGTCACAAGTTTTATATCCAAATGAGTGACAGTTGATCTACCTGGTTGGTGGGTGTGAAAAATGAGTCCTGCTATTGAAAGTCAATTCATGTTCACCCTGGAACATTTCACAAGGTGAGGAAGCCTGTTTACACTCCAGAATTATCTTAAAGCCTTTGAGAGACTGACCTGAACAGTAGTTGACCAAGGCCAAGAAATTTTAAGATGAAGGTAGTGATTGTACTGTTGGTATATATGCTTTAAAGAACTCTTTA
>NW_007842042.1:0-706 GCF_000696425.1 Galeopterus variegatus
TAGGTTCCTCTCTGTAAGGGGGGCTCAGGAGATGACCTGCTTTGAGAACACTAAGTGGTGCGTGGTATGGAATGGGCTCCTCTTTTGTGTGTTAACACTTGTCTTCACATCAGTAGAGATCTTCGCACTCTGCTGGCTTCTAGTTAATGGTGGCCAGACCCCATCTCTCTGTTGTACCTGAGCTCCTCCTGCCCTGCCCAGAGGACACGGCTGTGATGTGGCCGTGTGGACATAGGGCTCTGATGAGGGCAACGGACTTTCTTGGTGGACAATGGCTTTGCTTCCACCCCAGCTTTCGGTCCAGTGGCTGAGGACACTTGTCTTCTCTGCAAAGCTTGCTCAATAATAAGAAGGTCCTGGTCCAGCGATGAGGAAGTTCACTGGGAAACGGACAGGTGGGAGCTTCGTCATTCTGTGCATGTTGCCACTTGTCACCACCCCGTGGAGCTGCAGCCAGAAGCCACTTATGCGCAACCATGACAGTGGTCCTCTCTGTCCCTCCGCAAAGGTGACATGTGAAAGCTCACCACAGTAAGAGCAGTAGAATCCTCAAAAGCATGTGGACCACCTTCTGGATAATCTCACCCACTCCCGTCACCTCACAAGGGAGGAGGCTGGAACTCAGAGGAGTGGCTTCCTGTACCTTCAGGCACCTGGCTGGCCTGCCAGCTGCCACGGGTGATGGCCTCACCAGTTCTCTCCTCAG
>NW_007842043.1:0-706 GCF_000696425.1 Galeopterus variegatus
CCAAAAAAAAAAAAAAAAAAAAAAAAAAAAAAAAAAGCAGAGAGAAGACCCAAACAACAAAAATCAGATGAAAAAGGAGACATTACAACTGATACCATAGAAATACAAAGAATCATTAGTGACTATTATGCCAACAAATTTAAAAATCTGGAGGAAATAGATAAGTTTCTGGACACCTACAAACTGCTAAGAATGAACCAAGAAGAAACAGTAAACCTAAACAGACCAATAAGGAACAACGAGATTGAGGTAGTAATCAGAAGTCTCCCAACAAAGAAAAGCCCAGAACCAGATGGCTTCACTGCTGAATTCTACCAAACCTTTACAAAAGAATTAATACCAACTATTTTCAAACTATTCCAAAAAATTGAAACACAGACCATTTTCCCAATCTCATTCTATGATGTCAGCATAACTCTGAAACCAAAACCAGACAAAGATACAACAAAAAAAATAAAGCTACAGGCTAATGTCCTTGAATATAGACATAAAAATCCTCAACGAAATATAAGAAAACAGAATAAAGCAACACATCAAAAAGTTATACATCATAATCAAGTGGAATTCATATCAGGGATGCAAGGATGGTTCAACATATGCAAATCAATAAGTGTGATACACCACATCAAAAAAATTAAGGACAAAAACCATATGATCACTTTAATAGACACAGAAAGAGCTTTTTACAAAATTCAACATCCCTTCA
>NW_007842044.1:0-706 GCF_000696425.1 Galeopterus variegatus
CAAGAGAGAGAAATGAACATAATCAGTGACAGAAAGGCTCAGCTTCTTTCTCAATTAAAGCCAGAACACATAAGCGAAAGAAAATAAACTCAGAATTTTCCGTCTCTAACTTCTTCTGCTATATTCTAATTACAGTAGCTGAGAGGAAATTTTCCTCTCAAATTGAACAGATAAAACCTATCACCTGGATGTGTACATCAACAATATAGCAGAAAAATAGTGACCTGGACTAGACCAGAGAGCAGTGAACAATAAGGTACTGGAAGGTCAAAGTTACCAGGAAAGAAATGATTCAAGTGTCTTTGCAAAAAGGTAATTGATTTTTTTGATTTTACTGATAAGCTTTGGAACCTCATCAACGTAGGAAACCAAATGTGAGACTCCTGTATTAACCTGGGAGTAATCAGATTTCGAGTCTTTATACTTTTGGAGGGGTTAAGGACTTGGTTAAGATAGTAATAAATTTTACCTTTTATTAAGTTATGGATGCATGACAAAATTTAGCAAATAACCATTAAAAGATTAGAAATGATGTATGAATATCAAACCAATAGAGGAATAAAATGTAATAAGAAACAAACAAAAAATTCTAATCAATCAAAAAATTCAATGAAGAAAAAGAAAGGAAAAAAGAAAAAAAGCATAACAGAAAAAATAGAGAAAAATAATTTCAAATATAATAATAATCACATTAATATAAATAGAT
>NW_007842046.1:0-706 GCF_000696425.1 Galeopterus variegatus
TGGTATCTCAATGTAGTTTTGATTTGCATTTCCCTGATGACTGGTGATGTTGAGCATTTTTCATGTACCGATTGGCCGTTTGTATGTCTTCCTTTGAAAAATGTCCATTCAGTTGTTTCACTCTGTTGATTGTTTCCTTTGCTGTGCAGAGACTTTTTAGTTTGATATAGTCCCATTTGTTTATTTTTGCTTTTGCTGCTTGTGCTTTCAGGCTCGTGTTCATAAAGTCTGTGCCCAGACCTAGTTGCTGAAGTGTTTCACTTGTATTTTCCCTTAGTAATTTTACAGTTTCAGGTCTTATCCTTAAGTCTTTAATCCATTTTGAGTTGATTTTAGTGTATGGTGAGAGATGCATATCTAGTTTCATTCTTCTGCATATGGATATAAAGTTTTCCCAGCTCCACTTGTTGAAGAGGGTGTACGGTGAGAGATGCATATCTAGTTTCATTCTTCTGCATATGGATATAAAGTTTTCCCAGCTCCACTTGTTGAAGAGGCAGTCTTTTCTCCAATGTAGATTTTTGTTGCCTTTGTCCAATGTCTGATGGCTGTAAGCCTGAGGGGTGATTTCTGCATTTTCAATTCTACTCCACTGGTCTGAATGTCTATTTTTATGCCAGTACCATGCTATTTTGGTTACAAGAACTTTGTAGTATAATTTGAAGTCAGGTAGTCTTATACCACTGGGTTTATTTACTTATTTATT
>NW_007842047.1:0-706 GCF_000696425.1 Galeopterus variegatus
AAGCCAGACAAGTAAAGAGAAATGCCACATGTTCTCACTCATAACTGGGTGCTAAGAAAAACGGAAAGAAGGAAGGAAGAAAAGAAACAAAGAAAGGAAGAAAGAAAAGACCATAACAGTATGTTGAATTTTCAGAGGGAAAGAACAAACCTAAGTATGCTAGAGATGGGGGGAGGGAGGGAGAGAGTTTGGGGTGACATAGGTCAGGTAAGGGCATAAAGAAAAATTATGATTTGTAACAATGAATACGCTAATAATAAAAAATTAAAATTAAAAAAAAGACTTGTGTCTAAGTTCTACTGTCATGATTCCTTTTAGTAAAGACTTTTGTGTACAATAATAGAAGCAACATAAGGAAGCTTCAGCATTAAGAGTAATTTCCTATAGGGATACTGGGTATTTTTTAGAATTTTTAAAATATTAAATAAACAACTTGAGAAAGGATGGGATGAGGTCTGAGGGTCTTAGCATCAACAGCGTGTGTACCTTCCACTAGAGCCCTGCTATTAAAGTGACTCAGCATTCAAGGACAAACCCATAAGTCCTTCAGTTCACATTCTTGAAGGATAGTAAGATAGCCCAAGTGTGAATCAGATGCCCACTCCAGTCCAATCAGATATTTCCAGGGAGCCAGGGTGATGTGTTAGATCTATGGTCCCTAAGGGCCCACCTTTATGAATAGGTAGACTGTTCCCAAGGAAAGAAC
>NW_007842048.1:0-706 GCF_000696425.1 Galeopterus variegatus
TTGGCTTTTGCACTTTATTTATTTATTTATTTTTTAAATATATATATCACACCAAAAGCTCGGGCAATAAAAACAAAAGTAGATAAGGGGATTGCATCAAACTAAAAAGCTTCTGCACAGCAAAGGAAACAATCAACAAAATGAAAAGTCAGTTAATATCCAAAATATATGAAGAACCCCTACAACTCAATAGCAAAGAGAGAGAGAGAGAGAGAGAGAGAGAGAGAGAAAACCTGATTAAAAAATGAGCAAAGGAACCGAATAGACATTTTCCAAAAAAGACATAAAAATGGCAACAACTATGTGAAAAGATAATCAACATCACTAATCATCAGAGAAATGCAAATTAAAACCACAATTAGCTTTCACTTCATACCCATTAGATGTCTGATTCTTGTTAAGGGAGTAGCTGAACTCTGCCTTTGGAATTTTGATATGTATGCCTTGAATGAACATTTAGGTAAGTAGTGATCTAAACACTTACTAGGACAAGGAGCTGGGAAGTTGTGAGGTTAGTGAAGAGATTGCATAAAGTATTTTAGTGTTTGCCACTAGTAAATGTTTAGCTAATTAAATGCATAATACATAGCAGAATAGTCTAAGACTCACTTTCACTATAAGTGGTAAAAGTTTTCTGGAGGCATATAGCTAATTATATATGTCCCCCAAAATTTTCTGTGGCTACAATTAGAAAAAATGGAGAGCT
>NW_007842049.1:0-706 GCF_000696425.1 Galeopterus variegatus
TAAAAGAACAAGTAAATTATTAATTCTGAATAAAAGAGAACATTATATACCAGAAAAAAAACCAACATGACTTAGTCATTAAAAATATTTATACAATAATAATAAAAACACTAAACGTTATTTTAAACAAAGTTTCTAGGGCATTGGAAGGATAGAAGAAGAGTTAGCATCTGTAGTGATATTGCTAATTAATCTGTTAAGATACCTAAATTTTCTTCTATAAGGTCTAGGCGTAAAAGCATTAAAATGCTAAGAATAAAGAGACCAACATTTTAGGTACATTAAATGTCTTATATTGAAATATTTTACTTTTAGAAATGGTATTTATGGGGGTGGTTGTTATTTATCTGCTTAATTGTAACAGTTATTATAGTTATTATTTTTCTCAAAGATCTGTTTAGAAGAATAGAGATGTGTTCTTCCTGTATGCAAGTAAATAGCATAAGAAAAATTTGAGTTAAAATTTGTTGAATTTGGCTACTTATGGATAACTATGTATGCTGAGGGAGCTATTTTTGTAAAAACCCTATAGTATTTTTTGAGTAAACAATACGCATTTTAGCATTTGATTTTTAAATTTAAATTAATAAAAAGGATTAATATGCATTAATACTTCACATTTTCTAGAGGTGAGGAAAACTATTGTCTCTACCTATTTACAAAATTAGAAACAGAGAAAACTTTTGTGACCATTATCCAGGCTGCA
>NW_007842050.1:0-706 GCF_000696425.1 Galeopterus variegatus
AGTATCTGAGCACAATTAAAACCATATATGATAAGCCTACTACCCATATCATCCTGTTCTTCAGCTTTTCCCTTAAGAACAGGAATTAGCTTCCCAGTGAGCCCACTTTGTTAGAGCATGGTGCTGGTAACACCAAAGTCATGGGTTCAGACCCCTGTCCTCGTCAGCCACCAAAAAAGCAAAAAAAAATCCACCAAAAATGAGCAGCCCGAACAGGAGCTAGACAAGGATCCCCACTCTCACCACACCTATTCAACATAGTGTTTGAAGTATTAGCCAGAAAAATTAGAGAAGAGAAGGAAATAAAGGGCATCCAGATTGAAAAAGATGAAGTCAAATTGTCCCCATTTACAGATGATCTGATTCTATATGTTGACCAATCTAAAGCTTCTACAAAAAAACTCTCTGAGCTGATAAAAGATTTCAGCAAATTTGCAGGATACAAAGTCAACACACAAAAATCAGTAGCATTTCTACATTCCTACAGTGAACATGCAGAAAAAGAAATCAAGAAGGTAGCCCATTTACATTAGCCACTAAAAAAATAAAATACTTAGGAAAAAGGTAACCAAGGATGTGAAAAATCTCTACGAAGAGAACAAATCATTGTTCTGAAGAGAACAAATCATTGTTCATTTGCCTGGACTGGGGGTTCCTTGGCACCTGCCTGTTTTGATGCAGCTGTCTTGGGGCATGTGGGCCCAGT
>NW_007842051.1:0-706 GCF_000696425.1 Galeopterus variegatus
ATGTAAAGATAGTGGGAAATTGCTGTAAGAAGAGAATATTTGCTAAAATCAAGCTTTTGTTGGTGGATCGACTTAATTGCCTTATAGAATGTCACCTTGCTTTTCTTACTGAATGTTACCAGCTTCTACTGTTAAACTTGTTAAACTATACTTAGCAAAAACCCCACCTATGTTCTCTTTCTATAACTTCCCAGTCTGGAGAATAAATGTTGGAAGAGAACCCCAATTCGTGGTTAATTTCCCAGATGGAAGAAATGCCTCTTGAGGGTTTGGGGGGTTAATCTGCCCAGAAGAGATGGGCTTTAAGTAATCTTTGGCAGCTCCATCACCCAGGGGAAAAGGGGTGACAACTAAAGCAACACTCCAAAAAGTTTAAAGGATCGTGGGAGGCAAAGCAACATTACCCTATATTCCTCATCTTCTGAGAATCATTATCATGAATGGGCATTTGATTTTGTCATACACTTTTTCTGCATACATACAATAATTTATATGATTTTTCTTTAGCCTGCTGCTAAGGTAGATTATATTGACTGATTTTCAAGTGCTAAACCAGCCCTACATACGTGGAAAAATTCGACTTGGTCATGGTTTATAATTTTTTTCATATATTGCTAGATACAGTGTGCTAATGTTTTGTTAAAGGTATTTTGGGCTTAGGATAAGGAAAGATTTGGTCTGCAGTTTGGTGAGGTTTTTGGTACTA
>NW_007842052.1:0-706 GCF_000696425.1 Galeopterus variegatus
TACTTACATGCTCAAGATCATGGCCCCTGCTTCTATTTTTATTTGCATTTACCTTGTATGTATTTCTCCATAATTAAATATTTTATTTAAGTTTATCATATATACAAACAAGTATATATATGATAATACAATCAACCAACCAATATAATAAAAACTGTACAGCTTTAGAGAATTTCCACCGGGGCCCACCCATGTAAGCAGCACCCAGATCAAGAAATAAATTATTGCCTGTACCCTAGAAGTCCCTCTTGTGCTTCTGTGTTAATCAGTAGCTCCCAACCACCATACATCAGTTTTATCTGGTTTTGAACTTCCATAAAAGTGGAAACATATAATATGTACCCTTTTGTGTTGGCTTCTTTTGTTCAACATTATGTTTGTGAGAGTCATCCATATTATTGTGTGTAGAAATAGTTTATTTGTTCTCATTGCTTGATAGTATTCCAGTACATGAATATACCAACTGTACTGGTCCATTCTGCTGTTGATAGACATTTGTATTGTTTCCAACTCTGCGCTCTCATGAATAATGATGCTATAAGCATTCTTGTACTTGTCATTTTGTGTTCCTATGTGTGCTCTTCTGTTGGGTATATTCCTAGGAGAAGAATTGGTGGGTCGTAGAGTATATGAATCTGCTTAAGCAGATACCGTCAGTTTTCCAGAAACAGAACTCCAATCAACAGTTTATGCAAGTTCTAATTAT
>NW_007842053.1:0-706 GCF_000696425.1 Galeopterus variegatus
AGTCTCCATAGCAGCTTTATTTATAGTAGTCCCAAACTGAAAATAGCCCAGGTGTCCATCAATAAGAGAAAGGACAAATTAAACTATGGGCTAAATGTGTCCCACAAAAGTTCATGGATTGGAAACTTGACCCCTATAGTGTTAACAGTGTTGAGAGGGTGGGTTATCCAGTTATGATATTTGGAAGAAGGGGCCTTTACAAGGTGACTAGATTGTGAGGACTGTGCCCTTGTGAATGGGTTGGATTGATCCATTCATGGAGTAACGGGTATGGTTCTGATGGCTGTATAAGGAGAGTGAGTGAAAAGTTTAGTTTTTTTCTTGCTCAACCAATTCTTGCCATGTGGTACCCTGTATTGTTGTGGAGAGTCACCACTGATAAGTGGCCCTCACCAGATGTCTTCCCTAGACTTTGGACTTCTCAGCCTCCCAAACTAAGAAGTTTCATTTCTTGTAAATTACCTATTTCCAGGTGTTCTATTATAAGCAACAGGAAATGGACTAATACATGTAATATGCTCATAGAAGAGAATACCATTCAACAATGAAAAGGAGCAAAGTATTGATGTGCACAATAACACGATCAGTTTCAAAAAAAAAAAAAAAATTGTGCCGAGTGAAAAAAGCCATTCACAAAAGAGGTAGCTCTGCAAGGTTCCATTTACGTGAAATTCTTAAAACTAATCTGTGATTGAGAAAACACAGA
>NW_007842054.1:0-706 GCF_000696425.1 Galeopterus variegatus
TTGGCCGGACAGGTGAGGACTGTCTCTAAATCCCTGGGGTAGGACTGTCCAGGTGAGTTGTGAGACCCACGAATCTGGGCCAGTCGATGTAAAAGGAAAGAGGTCTTGGGATGATGGGTCATGAGGAATGGTGAGGAAGGCGTCTTTAAGGTCTAACACCTGGTAATGTGAGGTATTAGGGGGCACGGAGGAAAGAAGGATGTAGGGATTAGAGATGACGGGGGACAGGGGGAGAACGGCTTCATTTATTGCCCTGTGGTTCTTAGCCAGAGGATAGGACCCATCTGTCTTTTTATCTGGAAGGATAGGGGAATTATGTGGAGAGCTGGTGGCCCTTAAAAGGCGAGCCTGTAGTAATTTATTTATGATGGGTTTTAGATCCTTTAACCCTTGTGTGGGCTCTGGGTATTGAGGCTTATTTGGGAAAGAAAATGGATCCTTTAATTTTATATTTATAGGAGAGAGATGGACAGCCACCAAAGGATGTTCAGTGTCCCAAACCTGAGGGTCGATTCCATCTGGAAAAGGAGTAGTAGGTGGGACAGAATTTTGGGATTCTTCCTGTGTGAAGAAAAGGAGATTATGTGTTAATGTCTTCAGTGGGTGTAGGGTTAAGGTTGTGTGTAGCTCAGTGCACTGTTACACCAGTGGGGCATGTAGGTATGGCCAGGAAAGAATGAGCGAAAGCTGTGTCTTGTACGACACA
>NW_007842055.1:0-706 GCF_000696425.1 Galeopterus variegatus
AAAAAAAAAAAAAATACAAACATTAAAAGAATTCAACCAATCATCCATACTGTCAACAACCAGAAAAAAACTGTTTTGGGGCTGGCCAGTTACTCAGTTTGTTACAGCACAGTGTTGCAACACCGGTCAACTGTTCGGATCCCCTGTACCAGCCAGCCACCAAAAACAAAACAACTACTCTTAAAATGTTCATAAATATGGGCCGGCCCGTAGCTCACTCAGGAGAGTGCAGTGCTGATAACATCAAGGCCACGAGTTCAGATCCTATATAGGGATGGCCGGTTGGCTCACTAGCTGAGCGTGGTGTTGACAACACCAAGCCAGGGGTTGAGATCCCCTTACCGGTCATCTTTAAAAAAAAAAAAAAAGTTCATAAATATAATGTATATGTAATTTTGTAACATGTTTAAACATTTAATAACTTCTAATATTGATTATATAATCTTTTAAAATCTTTCAAAAATATCTTTCTGGTGTATTTTTAAATATATTATAAACATTATTTTAAAACTAAAACAATACATCAGTTTCTTTCATATTTTCTGTATATATATATATCTTTGAAACATTTTATAAACTAAAATAATAAATTTTATAAAAAATAAAAATCTGTATGAAGAAAATGCTTTGGGACCTTGCTATTCAAAGTATAGTCCATGAAACAGCCATATTGACATCACCTAGGAGATTATTAGAAATGCAAAAT
>NW_007842056.1:0-706 GCF_000696425.1 Galeopterus variegatus
AAAGGTCAGACAGGTAGCAAGCCATGGAGCAGAGTTTCAAAATGAAGTATTCCAGACTCTTAGCCACCATCCTGTGCCCTATAATTTGCAGCATGCTTCGTGCAATGCTTGGCACATAGTGAGAGTTCAGCAAATACTGACTGTCCTAAACACTAACAATTGCAGTATGATGGTGATGATTACAATTACTAATGCCAGGTACCATGTTAGCTGCTGGTGATAACAATAAGCAACCCCAAAATGGTTCACCTACATATTTAAAAACTGGTGAGGAAGACAGAGGTCTAAATAGGAAATAACCATCAAGTCCGTATAAGCTGTGACAGAAGACCTACAGTGTACTATGGAAAGAACTATCATTTCTTTAAGTAAAAATTACTAAGAACTTTGAGCCTGGGTCCGGTGTTGTGCTAAGCCCTTTGGGGATGTTATTTCACTTAATCCTGCCTGGTCAATACCATTGTTATCCCATTTTATAGAAACTGAAAACTAGAGAAGGTAAGTAACTTGTCCAGGGTCACACAGCCAATGAGTGTTTAAGCTGCGGTCTGAACTCAGGCCTACTTGACTGAAGGCCCTGGGCTCTCAGCCTCTGTCCCAAGGCCCCATATGCCTGAGTGTCTCTACATTGAAGTTGTTCCAAAGGACTTCCTGATTCTTTCCTCAAAGATGGAAACAAGGATGACCAAATAGGAATGGGGTTAGT
>NW_007842057.1:0-706 GCF_000696425.1 Galeopterus variegatus
CACCACTGCTATTTAATATGGAACAAGAGTTTCCAGCCAGTGTGGTAAAAAAGAAAGAACTCGTTCAAAATTCTCTCACATTCCCATTTTGTGTAGCGTTTCCCATATGTTTTCTTCTAGTAGTTTCATAGTTTTGGGTCTTAGATTTAGGTCTTTAATCCATTTTGAGTCAATTTTTCTGTGTGGAGAAAGATAGGGGTCTAGTTTCAATTTTCTGCACGTGTATATCCAGTTTTCCCAGCACTGTTTATTGAAGAGGCTATCCTTTCCCCACTGTGTATTCTTGGCAAAATGCTGCACAAAATAGGAGTGGTGCTTTTTTGAGCGAGGCTATGAAGGCATAGAAAACTGAAGCAAAATATACAAATGGGACTATATCAAACTGAAAAGCTTCTGCAGAGCATGGAACACAATCAACAATGTGAAGACACAACCTACAGAATGGGAGAAAGTGTTTGCAAACTACACAACAGACAAGGGGCTAATATCCAGAATATATAAGGAACTTAAACAACTCAATAGCATAAAAACAAATAACTCAATTAAAAAATGGGCAAAGGACTTGAACAGACATTTCTCAAAGAAGACATACAAATGGCCAACAAGCACATGAAAGAATGCTCAAAATCACTAATCATCAGGGAAATACAAATTAAAACCACAATGAGATATCATCTCACCCCAGATAGAATGTTATTTTCTGTCA
>NW_007842058.1:0-706 GCF_000696425.1 Galeopterus variegatus
ATGACAATAAAAAATATTTTAAAATTACAATGACAGATAAGGATAAGCTAATAAACAAAATTGAAAAAAATAACAAACAAAAACCTTCTAACACCTGGAAAATAAATATAAATTCTGATCATAATAACCCAGGAATCATATGAGAAATTAGAAATAAAATTGCATGAAACGTAGAAAGTCCAAGAAACATGTACTTTGGCAATAGAAAATTTGATTAAAATATATGTACATGATGGAAACTTCATAGCCTGAGATATTATTACTAACTATAAATGAATTTAAATAACTGAATTACTTGCGAAATCAAAGTATTAACTGACTAGCAGCATAAAAATACTTTAAAGATTGGAGTGAATAATTTTAAAACAAAGGATAATTAAAATCATACATAGATTAGGAACAGATCTCTGAAAAATCAATAAATTTAGTGGATGTCTGGGTTGCTTAATTAAGATAAAAAAGATAAAGCACATACAATGTTACAACAAACAACACTGGAAAATTTATTATCTACTTAAAGGAATTCAGAAATTTTATGAGATTATTAGCTAAAATATCTACAAAATATTTATAAATTCCAAATGAAATATTTCAAAGTACATATTATTGGAGCTAACTCCATAAGGACTTAAGAGCAATAGTCAATTAATGAACAGGAAATAAAGCAATTTGTAAAAATAATCCTTTGTAAAAACTAGGCCAACAT
>NW_007842059.1:0-706 GCF_000696425.1 Galeopterus variegatus
ATTTTATGTAGAATTGCACAAATTAAATTTCTCTGCTATCATGAGGTGAAATAGTAGCTTAAAATAGAGATTATATATTGTTACATACATGACATCTAATCCTTCTCTTTTGACAGCCAGTCTGTGGACTGCCTAATTGTATCACTGTACAACAAAAAGTATACAGAGTAAGTTGTAGAAACATAAATATATTTAGATTTTTAAATAAATAGTCTAACCCAGTTATAAATTGTGTGGTGTATAGAAAATAACTCTGAGTCACTGTATATTCTCTAACAACACATATTCTGTACTATTTTACCTCTTTTCCAATGTGTGATAACACACAACATTCCGTAAGCAATTTCCCTTGCACAGACCAACACCTGTTTTCCTTTTGTCACTTTTCAAGATGAGATCCTTGCAGATAGAACTTTAAGAAAGCTGTACAAAGTACTTTCTAAAGTTAAAAACTGGAAATACCCCAAATATTAAAATATAGAATAATAATCGAGCAAATTAAAATATATTGTGACTTCTTTTCCATTAATATCAAAACTTGTAACCTGCGCTATCTGCTTCTGTAAACAGGCTTGCTCTAATTTAGCAACAGTGAAGCCATCTTAGAAGTCGTTACAGCAAGACACACCTTGCCCCGCCTCCCCGGGGCCAGCTAGACACACAGGATGTTCTGCTAGCTTGCAAGAGCTGAAATATGTAGGTTGCG
>NW_007842060.1:0-706 GCF_000696425.1 Galeopterus variegatus
CTTTCATTTTGGATTTCTAATCTCCAGAACTATAAAAGAATAAACTCCTGTTATTTTAAGCACCAAATCTGTGGTTATCTGTTATGGCAGCCACAGAAATGACAAGTGTCACTTTCTGGGCTGCAGCATTTAATTGCCAGTGAGTGACTCTTACTCTTTATCCTTCTCTTCCTTTGCTGAAACAAATGTGGAGGCTTTCTGCTGAGATGGCAGTGTGAAGAGGAAGCAACCTAGATTGCTGAAGCACAGAATGGAGGACAGCAGCCCTGAAGAACTGTCCACACCTGTAGTGGAATTCGCATGAGGGATCATTAAGTTTTTCCAAAGTAAAATTATTGAGATTTTGTTTGTTACTGAAGCATAGCCTATTCTATCCTGACTAATATAGTATTCTTTGCAAAAGGTGAGAGTAGGAAAAATCTAATGGGTCATACACTATTCACCAATCTAGGTCTCAAAGAAGCCTCAGAAATTCACTGTCAAATGAGGATAAGTGCCTTTTCAAACTTGTAGGGCAGCAGCCAGTATGTGCTGCTATTTAGGAAGTGAGTACAATGTGGCATTACAGACACTAGGTGAGTCTAGGTTCAGTCTCAGAAAACCTGGTTTAGACTTAAGTTCTACTAAGGAGATAGATAGGCAAAAAGACAGACAGACAGACATTCATGGGGTGAGGAGTACAGGAGGCTGGAAGGCATGTATACCC
>NW_007842061.1:0-706 GCF_000696425.1 Galeopterus variegatus
ATGGTTTCACTGGCAAATTCTACCACACATAGAAGAAGTAACAGTAAATATACATAATATTTTCTAGAAAATAGAAGAGGAGGGAATACATCCCAACTAATTTTATGAGCCAGTTTTATCCTGATATTAAAACTCAATGAAGACAGTACAGAAAATGAAAACTACAAACCAATATATATCTCATAAGCTGCAGAAATATGCAACAAAATATTACAAGTTGGGTCCAGCAATATATAAAAGTAATCCCAAGTAGGATTTATTCAAGGTATGCAAGACTGATCCATCATTAAAAAAATCATTGAAAATAATCCACTGTATTGATAAGCTAAGAAGAAATACCATGTAGTAATATAAATTGACTCAGAAAAAGTATCTGACAAACTCCAACACCAACTCACGATAAAAACTCTCATCAAATTAGGAATAAAAGGGAATCACTTCAACCTGATGAAGAGTATCCATAGAAAACCCTACAGCTAACACCCTATTTAATGGGGGAAGACCGAATGCTTTGCCTCTAAGAACAGGAACAAGACAAGGCAAAGATGTTCACTCTCAACATAGTACTGAACACATTATAGATTGGAAGGAAAGACATAAAATTTTTTGTATTTGTAGATGACAATGATTGTCTACAAAGATGGAGACAACTGGAGCAGGATCCTTAGACCAAAAAACAGCCACCTGTTGAGGACGGCAGATATGC
>NW_007842062.1:0-706 GCF_000696425.1 Galeopterus variegatus
ATAATAATGTTTGACTAATAAAATTTGTTATTAAAATGCTGATGTGTGTGCCATTCCCAATCATTTTTCCAAAAGAATTGGGCCTGTAAATACAATGAGATTTTTGTAGCTAAATGTAAATGTATTAATACATGAAATTAATGAAAAAGTATGAATGACTAAATGCTAAGAAATACCTATTTCTTTCCTAAATTAAATATATCTAAACTTATATAGAGATAATGATGGATAGGTAGGTAGGTAGAGAGAGATGGAAGATATGAGATGCATATGATATATGATTTACATTTAAAGATGATTTATAGTCATTATTCTGAATCATCTTTGAAGGACAGGGATAATCTTGTTACAAAGCAAATTTTTTTTTCTTAGAAACATGTTGGAAGATTTAAGAAAACTTTGTGTGTGTGTGTGTGTGTGTGTGTAATTAACTAATATTTTAAAGTATAATATGGGGGCTGGCCCCGTGGCACACATGGGAGAGTGTGGCACTGGGAGCGCAGCTACGCTCCCACTGCGGGTTTGGATCCTATATAGGAATGGCCCGTGAGCTCACTGGCTGAGCGCGGTGTAGGCGACACCACACCAAGGGTTGCGATCCCCTTACTGGTCACGAAAAAAGAAAAAAGAAAAAAAAAGAAATAAAGTATAATATGGAATAGTTAAGAGATTTAAAAATGGCATTCTACATTTTGGTATTTTCTCA
>NW_007842063.1:0-706 GCF_000696425.1 Galeopterus variegatus
CAAAGAGCCTAGAATACTAGTCACATCAGAATTGATCTATAAATGTGTCAAACTAGATTAACTTTTTATTGAATTGACCTAGACTGTTCATGGTCATTTATATAATATATATGCTTATGCAGATAAATACCTGTGCAGACGTGTTTGTTTTGATATCAATGCTTTGTTTATTTTAATATCAACTAATAGATTTTGAGAATTCTATCCCTTTTTGTTTCATATGTGGGAATCAAGGTATCTGTCTCTGTTCTTAATCAAGGAAAACAAAGCTGTGCCTTTGCAAGTATCTGTACAGGGCACACCACAGTATTTGACACAATTAATCATTTAAGACACCTCATTTTTGATGATTTGGAAGAATTAATCATGAACTATTTCATAACTCAATCACAGACCAAAAAAAAAATGAATTGGTTAATTTTGAGAAAACATTAACTTCACTGATTCATCACTGAAAGGAAAGTGGTTCTGTCTTATAGAATAAAAAGAAGTGACGACTGATAATTACCAGAGAGGATAAATAAGTAGCAGGATAGGATACTTTCAACGTCCTCTGCAGTTGTGTCACAAAGAAAAATCTTGTCGAAGACTTTTCTGCCAGAGATTGTCTCCTACTCCTGCCAAATGTGGGTTACAAAGACTTAGCAAAAGAATAAAGTAACAAAAATCACCTCCATCCTTTTTGCTAAATACAATTACCACAAAT
>NW_007842064.1:0-706 GCF_000696425.1 Galeopterus variegatus
GGTGTAGGGAGAGATACAGACCTTCAGATCCAGGAAGCTCAAAGGTCCCCAAACAGATTCAGTCCAAAAAGGTCCTCCCCAAGACACATTCTAGTGAAATTTGCAAAACTCAAAGACAAAGAGAGAATTCTAAAAGCAGCAAGAGAAAAGTGTCAAGTCACCTATAGCAGATCCCCCATCAGAATAACAGCAGACTTCTCAAATGAAACCTTACAGATCATAAGAAAGGGGAATGGTATACTCAAAACACTAAAAGAAAAAAAAATTGCCAGCCAAGAATTCTTTACCTAACAAGGCTCTGCTTCAAAAATGAGAGAGAAATAGTGTATTTCCCAGACAAACAAAAGTTGTGAGAGTTCACCACCACATGTCAGCCCTGCAAGAAATTCTCAATGGAGTTCTTCATCTGAAACCTGAATAATGATGACCACTACCACAAATACACAAGAAAGAGCAAAACCCACCATTAAAACAAAAAGGCCAGAAAGAAAGAGAAAGAAACTAAATCATACCACCTCAGATTTCCAACTAACACTGGAGAAGAGAAATAAAAGGGGAAGTAATGATCAAAAGATACTTAAATCTTCTAAACAAAAAGCAATTAAATGACAGGAATTAAACATTACCTGTCAATAACCACCCTAAATGTGAACGGATTAAACTCCCCATTCAAAAGACTGACTAATTGGATTAAAAAGCTAGACCC
>NW_007842065.1:0-706 GCF_000696425.1 Galeopterus variegatus
TATTTAATATAGTACTAGCAATCCTAGCCAGAGCACTCAGACAAGAGAAAGAAATAGAAGGTATCCAAATTGGAAAGGAGGAAGTCAAACTGTTCCTGTTTGCAAATGACACGATCTTATATACAAAAAACCCTAAAGACTCTAACAAAAAACTGATAGAACTAATAAACAAATTCAGTAAAGTTGCAGAATACAAAATTAGCATGTAAAAGTCAGTAGTACTTCTATATACTAATAACAAATTACTTGAAAAAGAAAAAAAAATCCTTTTACAATAACTGCCAACCCCCCCCCAAAAAAAAACAAACAAAAAAAGATACCTAGGAATAAACTTAACCAAGAAGGTGAAAGACTTCTACAATGAAAACTATAAAACTTTGAAGAAAAAATTGAAAAGGACAAAGGACATAAATTAATGGAAAGATGTCCCACATTCATGGATTGGAAGAATTAATATTGTTAAAATGGCTATTCTACTCAAAGTGATCTACAGGTTTCATGCAATCTCTATCAAAATACCATGACATTCTTCACTGAAATAGAAAAAGCAATCTTAAACTTCATATGAAATAAAAAGACGGTCCCAAATAGCCAAAGCAATCCTGAGAAATATGAACAAAGCTGGAGACATGACACTAAGTGACTTTATACTACAAAGCTATAGTAACCAAAACTGCATGGTACTGGCATAAAAACAGACACATAG
>NW_007842066.1:0-706 GCF_000696425.1 Galeopterus variegatus
ATTTACCAAACTATATGTTTAAAATCTAATTACTTTGTTTGCCAGATTTCAAGTTAATACAGCTATATCAGAGTTTTTAATATAATGACCCCCCAAAAAAGTTTTTTTGTGGTGAGTAGATCTTGATATTTCAATTCTGAAAGCAAAAGCATAATTTGGGGTAGGTTTCAAAAATACTGAAAATTCTTATGGGCTCCCATTTCTACTATAGGGAGACCAGGTTAGGGACCACTGTGTTAGCTACTGACCTTCCTGAGAGAAAGTCCGCAGTGTGGTTATTTTCCACTGTCTATGATAGCACTTAGAGTTGGTCTTTGCATAATAGCTGATCCCCTCAACAGAGGGTTCGTGAATGATGTGGTGGACATGTATGGCCAACCAGGGACCTACTACCTCTTCTTTTTATAAAACTACTCTGCTCTTTGGTGAATAATTTTTTTTCCCCAGCACACACAGTTCAATAGAGCTATGAATCAAAGTGTTCTGGTCTTCCTGGTGAAGACGTGAGCACTTCAACTAAGTGAGCTAATCGGACATTCTCTGTCTGGAATTTGCATCTTAACCAGTGTAAAAAAATATTGGCAACCTTGGAATGCATTCACCAAAGAGTCATTGCCTGCTACCAAGACTGTTTTGGTGCCTATACTTCTCAAACTTGGATTTTTATTCCTTCATTCAGAAATGGGAGCACTCTTAAGACCTAACA
>NW_007842067.1:0-706 GCF_000696425.1 Galeopterus variegatus
CTATCCTTAAATGCATGGTAAAGAACTTTCAAGAGGGCTACTTTGGGGAGTACAGAATTAAAATGACCCCTGGGAAACTCTAGACCCTGTGTGAATTAGAATGGCCCACCTTTGGGGTTGGGTGGCCATCAGAAGGGATTCTAGACATCCCAAAGTTTCCAGCAGTTTATGAGGTCATACCAGGGGAGCCAGGGCACCCGGATCAATTTCCATACATAGACTCCTCCTATGCAGTAGCTCTGACCCTGCTGCCCTGGATCTAATTCTGTGTTCATAAGGGGAAGTGTAAGGTTCTTGCTGCATGAGCAGTCTGGAAGTCAGAGCACAACCAGCAAGAAACATAAAGGCCAATATATCAAGGAGATCCAGGTGAAGAGCTGTTGCCTCCACTGTACCCCACTCCTTCAGGAACTCTTGGCCCTGGATGCCCCTTGCCAGACAACCCCCCAGCTTTGGTTCCATCAGCCCCACTGGTGTCATTGCCAGAGAGTCCTGAGCCAGTGGGAAGGTGACTCCACTCCACTCAAAAGGTTTCAGCCCTCCAGATGCCCCTGTGGGAGACCTGAGGCCCACAGCAGATCAATCCAAATGGCAGTGTACAGCCAGAGCACCCCCTCTTTTCCTACCAACCCTGTATAACTATGGATCTCCTGAATTGGAAAAATCATACTGCATCATATTCACAAAAACCCTAGGCTCCCATCAG
>NW_007842068.1:0-706 GCF_000696425.1 Galeopterus variegatus
CAATCCAATCACCTCTTCAAGGCCCCACCTTTCAATTACCATAATAAGATTTCCCATCCTCCCAGCAGTCACAGTGAGGGCCAAGTTTCTAATACATAAAACTTGCAGGACACAATTCAAGCTTCAGTGAGTTTGAGGGGGACCTTCAATCCACAGCACCTAGGATACAAGTATTGTAAATCCCATCAATAAAACTCACCATTGACTTTTTGCTGAAGGTTTTATGGACTCTACCATTTACCAAGTTCTGCCATGAATTGTTAATTCATATATGTATATTCACAACTAGATCACAAAGGAAAAGAATCGTGTTTGGTGCTTCTTTTGGAGTTTCCTTTGGTGCCTATACAAAATGAATATTTGCTATATGATATTCAGACTCAACATGTGCAAATACCCAACTCATCAGTCTGCCCCCATATGCTTCCTTCTGTTGCATCTTATCTCCTCCTGTAGATTTTGTCTTACTTACTGTCACCTATTCAGTAGACTGGACAAATAAAACAGGAAATCACTCTTGATGCCTCTTCATTCTCTAATGTCTATATTGTATATCTAATAAGAAGTACTGAATCTGCCTCTGCCTTTCTCTTAGTTTAGGCCCTTAGCATCTGGATGACATATTGTTCTATATTATTTTTAAAACCTCCTAGCTAATTTCCATTATGTTAGACTTGGCCAGAATTATATTATTTTCTACCTGGTG
>NW_007842069.1:0-706 GCF_000696425.1 Galeopterus variegatus
TTTCCCACCTTAAGAATTATGAGACCCCAAAACACAGATTAATTTTCTTTTTTTTTTTTTTCTTTTTTGTCTATTTTACTGACTGGTAATGGGATCGCAACCCTCAGTGTTGCGCCCGTACCGGGGACTGGCAACGGGATCGCAACCCTTGGTGTTGCGCCCGCTCCACGCTCAGCCAGTGAGTGGGAACTGGTCTCCACATGGGATCCGAACCCTCGGCGGGAGCGCCGCTGTGCTCCCAAGCGGCACACTCTCCAGTGCGCCGCCGGGCCGGCCCCACAGATTAATTTTCTTATGCTTCTCTGCTCTATCAGCTTTTCTAAATAATATTGCCCAATTTTTTCATACATTTTTATTGTGGTAAAATATAAATGACAAAATTTGCAATTTTATCATTTTTAAATGTACACTTCATCAACATTATTTACACTTGCAATGTTGTACAACCATCATCACTATATATTTTCCAAAACTTTTTTATCAACCCAAACAAAAACTGTACCCTTTAAGCAATAACTCCCTACTTCCCTTTCTCCCAAGCCCTTGATAATCTTTATTTTACTTTATGTCTCTATGACCTTGGATTTGGCAGTGGATTCTTAGATATAACACAAAACACATGAGCAACAAAAGAGAAAATAAATTATACTTCATAAAACATGGGCCGGCCCGGTGGCGCACTGCTACAGTGCACCGCTTGGGAGCG
>NW_007842070.1:0-706 GCF_000696425.1 Galeopterus variegatus
ATGCTTTGCAGAAGATCACTAGAACTTATTTCTCCTAACTGAAATTTTGTACCCTATACCATCATCTCCCCTTCATTCTCTCCCTTTCATTCTCTCCCTTGGACCCTTGCTGAGATGTGAACACGTCTGCATTAACCTGCTGGTGATAAGAACCACATGGCCCAGTTATTCTCATGACCGCAGCCAACAACCATCCTACTGGCCAACATTTGAGAGAAAGCATTTCAGACCAGCCACCCCCCAGCCTACCTACCAGCCCCTAACAGATGCATGTACAAACAAGCCAGCATCAATCACTCCCAGCCCAGGTTAGCAGAACCCCCCCCCCCATGTACTGTTGATAAATAATAAATGCTTGTTGTTTTAAGCCACTGAGTTTTGCGGTGGTTTATTATACAGCAAAAGCTAACGTTGCAATGTGCCTTTTGTGGTGTGTATGTTTTACACACTGTCTAAGGAACAGCTCAGATTTCATTGCCTTGGCTGAAATTGCTGAAACTCTGGCATGTTCAGAAGCCATCAGACACTCAAGGGACAATATACCTGTCATTGCTACTACTCAGGTAACAAGGAGGAAATTGTATACAGACAGAAACAAATCTTTAGGATCTTGTAGCTAGCATGAGGTTCGGGGTTGTTGTTTTTGGTTTTTTTTTTTTTTTTTTTTGGTAAGACTTTGAAAGTTCATGGAAAACTGGAAAGGAGA
>NW_007842071.1:0-706 GCF_000696425.1 Galeopterus variegatus
TTATGATAGTCTCTCATGATTCTTTGTATTTCTGTGGTATCAGTTGTAATGTCTCCTTTTTGGTTTCTGATTTTAGTTATTTGCGTCCTCTCTCTCTCTCTCTCTCTCTCTCTCTCTCACTAACCTTGTAAATGATTTGTCTCTTTCATTTATCTTCTCAAAAACCAACTTTTCATTTCATTGATCTTTGTATCATTTTTGGGTCTCTATTTCATTTAGTTCTATTCTGATCTTAATTATTTCTTTCCATCTACTACATTTGGGATTGGATTGTTCTTGTTTTTCTAGTTCTTTGAGGTATAGCAGTAGGCCACTTATTTGAAATATTTCTTTTTTCTTGATGTAGGTATTTATTACAATAAAATTCCCTCTTAATACTGCTTTTGCAGTATCTGACAAGTTTTGGTATGATATGTATTTATTTTCATTAGTTTTAAGAAATTTTTTGATTTTCTGTTGATGGAATTTGGATGTGTTGTCCCCTCCAAAACTCATATGGAAATTTGATCTCCAATGTGGCCATGTTGGAAACTAATTGAGTCATGCGGGCGGATCCCTTATGAATGGATTAATGCTCTCCCTGGGGGTGGGGGTAGTAATGAGTAAGTTCTCACTCTATTAGTTCGCACAAGAGCTGGTTGTTTGAAGGACTCTGGCACGTTCTCTCTCTTGCTTCCTGTTGCCATGTGTTGTACTTGTATCCTCC
>NW_007842072.1:0-706 GCF_000696425.1 Galeopterus variegatus
GAAGACTTTTATGAATGACTGGTATAAATCAAGAATTGAATGAATATTTTCCCCTTTGAACATAAATCTATGATTGGAAGATTGATTTCTGAATAACTCTTTGGTGACCTATTTAAATTGTCGTCTTCTACCAGTTTTCTATATTTTGGCCTAAACTGGATAAATAAAATGAACCAGAATGATAGATTTGTTTTTCTTCTTTGGGTAGTTCTAAAATTCACCTTGACCCCTCATAGACCTCAATAAATAGTTCAGTTAATAGAGTAGAAAACAAATTTATGTAGTGGGGAGACACATCTATATTCACCTTTTAGGCAGGAGAGGGAAAACGAAAAAAATGTTTCATTTTAACGGTTCTTATGATAAAATGTGCCACTAATTAGGGAAAATAAATAGAGTCAGTCATTTCTAGGACGTTTGAAAACTAAAAACCTTTTATTGAAAGTCCTAGAAAAGTATTTTAAAAAGTTAGTCCCTGACCTTTTGAATGCACTTTAAGAGGCTTTCCTTCAAGAAGATGTTTCTTTCTAAAACAGAAGGTAGGAGACAATAGGATGGAAAGCTAGAGATCAGGTGCGTTTAAAAAAATAATTTTATGTACACTACTTTTCCCCTCACAAATTTTTTTTAATCTACAAATGGCAACTTACAGATAGAGGGGTTATAAAATGCATGAAATTATTTTTAACTTTCTTCTCAACTAGGT
>NW_007842073.1:0-706 GCF_000696425.1 Galeopterus variegatus
GGACATTTCTTATAAATGAAATCATATAATAAATATGTGGTCTTTTGTGATGTTTTTTTTTCACTCAGGTTAGTATTTTCAAGATTTATCTATGTTGTAGCACGTATAAATATTTCATTCCTCTGGTCAAATAGTATTCCATTGTATAGATAGTGGGTATTTCAAAAAGTTTGGGAAAATAGAATTAAAGATAATGCAAGTCTTTCCATGAACTTTTTGAAGTACCCTCTTATACCACATTTTATTTATCCATTTGTCAGTTGATGAACATTTGGGTTGTTTTTTTACTTTGGTCCTATTATGTAGCACTGCTATCAATTGTGTTCAAATTGTTGTGTGGTGTTTGTTTCTGTTTCTCTTGGACATATACCTATGAAATGCTGGGTGATGTGGTAACTCCATCTTAAACTCTGAAGAGCTATGAGACTGTTATCCAAAGTGGTTGCACCATTTTACATTTCCACAAGCAATGTATAAGGGTTCTAGTGTCTCATTGTCCGTATTTATACTTGCTATCGTATGTCTTTTTGATTTTAGCCATCCTAGTGGGTGTGAAGTGGTATCTCATTGTGGTTTTGATTTGTGTTTACATTCTGACTAATGATGTTGAGCATTTTCTCATGAGCTTTTGGCTAGTTGTATGTCTTCTCTGGAGAAATGTTTGTTCAGATTCTTTGCCCATTTTTAAATTGGGTTATTTTTTTTT
>NW_007842074.1:0-706 GCF_000696425.1 Galeopterus variegatus
CTGGAAATATTAATTCTGGAGAAAAGAAAATTCAGGAAAAAAGCTGTGTTCAAATATGTGCAAGACTGTCACGTGGAAGAGAGAGAGTGATTGTTCAGCGTGTTCTCAAGGGGAAGATGTGGGACATGTAGGAAGAACATAAGAAGACAGATTAGGACTCAATAAAGACCATGTTCAAAAATGACAGAGTACTTTTCCTTAGGAGGAAATGAGCTTCTCATTGCCCGTGACAGTCAACAGCTTTTCTGAGTTGCTTTAGAAAAATTGAACACTAGGTGGTTAGGGCAAAGTAGGGAGGTTAAACTGAAGAGCCCCAGTGTATTCATCTACCATGAGAACTTCCAGTGGGATAACCCAAAAGATTATAGTCACTCAGAATGCAGTCTCCTTTATTTTTCACATTTATGTACCGTAGGAACTTAAATTATCAACATAGGAACTTAAATTATGAACTGACAAACACCTTGGTGCCCTTTTTTCAGAATTTTCAATTTGCCCTGTGCACAATCATTTTATGTCATCTTAAGTCAATAACTTAACTTTTCTGGGCATTGAGCTCTTTTGTGGTAAAGCATCTGAATGTGATCCATTGGGCTATGCTAAACTTTAGTAAATGCATGTTCAGAAGTAACTTTGTGACATGAAATTTTATGTCTTAGTTGAATTGAAGAACTAAATTTTTATGTTTCTTTTGGATATGACTAAA
>NW_007842075.1:0-706 GCF_000696425.1 Galeopterus variegatus
TATAGTTTAATGCAATTCTTATCAAAACACTAGCAAACATTTTGTAGACTTAGACAAGTTTTTTCTAAAATTTGCACTTCAAGGCATGAGTCCTAGGATAACTAAAATTTCCTCCATGAAAAAGAAGCATCAAGTGGAAGAATCAATGTGCCCAACACTAAGGTTCACTGTACAGCCTCAGTAGCAATTGTGTGGTATAGGTGGTTGGACAGATGCACAGATGGATGGAGTAGAAGAGAGAAGCCAGAAACAGACTCAGACGAATGTGCCCGCTCATCTCTGACAAAGGTGCACAGGGAATTCCATGGAGGAGAGACAGCCCTTCCAACAAACGGTGCTGGGGCATCTGGACTTCCACAGGCAAAACTCAAAACAAAACCAAAAAGCAACAACATCAATATAAATCATAAATCTCACATCTTATGAAAAAATTAACAAAAAGTAGATCACAGGCTTAAACAATAAAATCTTTAGAAAAAAAAACAGGAGAAAATCTTGTTTTTTAAAGCAAGGTGACGAGTTCTCAGCCTCGACACCAAAAATGCAATCCATAAGAGGAAAAATTGAAGAGTTCAATCTCCTCAACATCAAAAGCTTTTGCTCTGTGGAAAACCCCCTTAAAAGGAGGGAAGACAAGCTGCAAAATGCAAGAAGATATTTGCAAATCACAGGTCTGACAAATACCTAGTGTCTAGAATGCTCAAAA
>NW_007842076.1:0-706 GCF_000696425.1 Galeopterus variegatus
GGAGCGCCGCCGCGCTTCCCAAGCGGCGCACTTATCCAGTGTGCCACCGGGCCGGCCCAGGGTTTACCTGTTTTATCTTTCTATCCCCACAGTCTTTAGAACAGAACTTTGCACACAGTACTTGCAATGCAAACACCGTAGAGAGAATAAATCTTTGCAGGCAGCTCTGAGCTCACAGTGGGTCTGACAGTCACTGAGTCTGGTTCCCAGCCACACTCGGGCCAGCTTCCAGAAGAGAAGGCTCGGGGTCTGCTCACGAAGGGGCCCACCCCAGTCTGGCCCATGCAGAGCCTCCTGCTAGGCCCTGATCTCTGGGAGCTGAGTCATTTCTGTGTTTTTTTTTCATTTTGTAGCCTTGTTCTTCCAAAATATCAAGGCAGCCTCCTGTTTCTGGAGAGTCAGGGAGGGTCACAGATCCATGACCTACTCAGGTTGGACATGAGATGCCCAGAAAGGTCAGGTCCCAGTTTCAAGGGATGGAGGGCACTGGGCCAGGCCCCTGGTGAGCCCACACCCCTAGCATCAGCACCTCCTCTTCCTGTACCTCTGCCCACACCTGTGAGCCTGACTCAGTCTTCTTTTCTTGCTTTGATGTAGAGTCCTGTTTTCTGTTCGCCCTAACACACCAGAAGCTGCCACCCTTTTGCCAGCAGGGGTACATGAGAATGCAGGGGCTTGTGAGTACCGAGACCCTCCGGCAGCACGG
>NW_007842077.1:0-706 GCF_000696425.1 Galeopterus variegatus
AGTGCATTTGTACCAGCTATTGATATCAATGTTGAACCAATATTGATACATTGTTTTTAAATAAAGTACATACTTCATTTGGATTTGGATCTTTTTGTTTTGTTGTTTTGTTTTTATCTAATATACTTCTTTTTGTCCCAGAGTATTCCATCTACAATCCACATTTTATTAAGTAGTCATTTGTCCCTGGGATCTTCTACACTGTGGCAATTTCCAGACATTCCTCATTTTTGAAAACCTTGAAAGTTTTGAGGACTACTGATCGAATAAGTTCTAAAACATCTTTCAATACTGGATTGTCTGAGGTTTTTCTCAAGATTAGACAGTGATTAGGGGCTTTGAGAGAAACACCACAGAGATAAAGTGCGATTCTCATCACATCATATTACGAATATGATTATTTAATTGATCATATTGCTCTTGATTATATGTTAGAGGTAGTATTTGCCATGTTTCTCCAATGAAAACTAACTGAATTTCCCCCTTCTTTTTATACAGTACTTTTTGGAAGGAAGTTTTGCTTTACCTCCTTGAGACATTAGTATCTACACAAATATTTGGGATTCTTTGATACAGGAAATTTGTTTATTCTCCATTTACTTATTTAGTCAATCATATGTTTTTATCAATTTTGACTCATGGATATTTATTTCATGCTTGGGCTATAATCTAATAGTACACTACTTATTTGTTGTTCTAGTTGTTA
>NW_007842078.1:0-706 GCF_000696425.1 Galeopterus variegatus
TCAAGGACCTATCACAGCTACCAGCTACTGAGGCATTCAAAGTTCAAGGTGAAGCCATCTGGAACTCCATTTGCACAAAAGGAGAGTGAAGAGGAGGAGGTTAGTGAAACAGACGTGGAAGTTAAGGACATAGAACTGGTCATGGCTCGAGGAAATGGGTCAAGATCAAAGACAGTCTGAGCTCTGAAGAGCAACAATAATGATATGGTAAATGCTATTACGGAATTAAAAATGTAATCATCCAAAAATGAGGACTCTTTTCTTTCTTTTTTTGTTCATTTTGGTGTTTCAAAACAGTAAACTGCTGCTTATTTTAAAATTTGTACTGTTTCTATTATTAATACAGTTATGGCTTCTTCTTGGGGGAAAAAACCCCACTTTCCTACCGCTTGGCCCATCAGTTCTCCTTCAGTGATTTTTCTTTAGGAAATGATCAGAAAAACGCAAAGAAAAATTTCTTTACAGATGCTCATACAAACATTATTGATAATAGCCCTGGGCCTCCCCTTCTTTCATTCAAAACCAAAAACAAAAAACAGAAAAGAGAACAAAACAACCTAAACGACCTAAGAGAAAAAACAACAAATGGTAATACCACGTCATGTATCACTGTCTCACCTTTAAAAAGTATATTTTAGAAAGACCTGAAAAATTATCAAAATAGACTGTCTGTTGAGTAGGATTCCCTTAGCTAAGCCATAATGCT
>NW_007842079.1:0-706 GCF_000696425.1 Galeopterus variegatus
GGGAGATGTAAACTACTGAAAATATTCCAAGCTAAACAAAGATATTAATAAAGAGAAGCCAGCTATGCACAAACTTGCCTATATTAGGACTGTGAGAAAATTAACTTAGTGGTAAGAGGTTAAGAAATATATGTAGTCATCTGGGTCATTATTTGGAATTGTCCCCAGTTGCATGTGATTTCTTTCACCTGTGAACACTCATAACACTTGGCTTGAACCATCTCTTTATAATTGTATGACTTTGGGTGAACTACTTAACCTCTCTGAGCCTCAGGTTTTTTAATCTGTAAAATGGGGCTAAAAATAGTCACAAAGGACTGGGGTAATGATTAAGTAAGATAATCAGTATAAAGTACTTGGTACAATACTTGTACTATACATTGAATGTATATGAATCTGTTGAGTATATACAGAAACTCTGAAAATAAAAACAAATGCATTGTAATAAGAACAATGTTTACAATGCCTACTATTATTCTAAATGATTTAAAATCCTCACCACAATCCTATGAGGTAAGGGCTATTATTATCTCCTTTTTACAGATGAGGCAACAGATACATGGAGAAGTAACTTGCCAAGGGTCAACCATGTAAAGGTCGAGCTCTGATTTAACCTAGGTGGTATGACTCTGGAGCTTGTTCTTTTAGTCCCTTTGTTCTACTGCCTTGATTGCATTGAATCATTGTCATCACACATATCCTTGCT
>NW_007842080.1:0-706 GCF_000696425.1 Galeopterus variegatus
GAGTTCAACGTTAACGAATCAATATATATTAAACAGAGTGTCTTTATTTCTGTTTAAAACATGGTTGTATATTGATCAGTTGACAAAAATGTTCTGACTAGAGGTTGGCAGGAACCTAATAGTTCAGTATTTGCTAATTCAGTGTTGTCTGTGGCTTTATAGGACGTAACTGCCATGAAAAATGAGAATAGATTGTACTAGCCTCCTACTTTAGCAAATATGTATTCATAATGATAAAATAAAGGAAAGTGTGCAATGCTATGGGTTTTTAGATGACTAAAAATCATCTTCTAAAATATAAAAAAAATCAAAGAAAATAGCATTGATTATTATGGATGTCACAATATCCTGTAAATAGGTTGGCAATGTTTGGGTGAATAATAAAGACATACATAATTCATGCATCGTTATATATGTATCCCATACATTTTCTTTTTCTTTCCTTCATTTAAGCAAAGACACTTATAATATTGTTAAAATGAAAATTTTCATGTAATTTGTTCTATGGTCAGGAATACATCAAATGATTAAAAAATGTAATTGTGTGTGTGCGATGCATACAAAATATATTTTATGTAATAGCAAATTCAAAAAAATGTTAAAATTTTAAAATTAAGGTTATTGTTACCTATTTTCTAAAGTTTTTTCTAAAACATTTCAAGGGCCGGCCCGGTGGCGCACTGGATAGTGCGCCGCTTGGGAAGCG
>NW_007842081.1:0-706 GCF_000696425.1 Galeopterus variegatus
TCCTAGTTTAGTTGCCAACCATAAGAATCAAAATATTAAACCAGAAGTCATTCCCTTTTCAAAAATAGTTTGATATCACTTGTTGGAGGGATAGTCGATGGGTACAAGTTGCTGAAAGCAAAGCGATGAAGGAAGATGTAGAGTGGTAACCACGGACACGAAGGTAAGAAGCAGGATGTGAAGAACGTGCTCTGTTTCTTCTCTGCAAATATTGTCTCTTCGACTATTCCCTGCTTTAAAACAAGAGTCTGTTTATCTTTTTTTTACATGGAGCGTAGCCTGGCAGAGTTTTTAGTGCTGACAAGAAGGAGAAGGGGCCCTTGGAGAAAGACCAAATGCTGGCATCCATTTCTGCCTTTCATTTTCTCAAATGTACCAGTCAGCCCTGGTACAATGTGATTGCAAGTTGAAGCATGTTCTTACCAGTAAAAACTATCAATCAAAATTAAAGGGCTATTCACTAGAGTTCAGTTACTATTTCTAGATTTGCTTAGAGAATCTTGGGGTTCCCTGTGCTTGAGAAGATGCGATACCCCCAAAGCTGAAAAGGGCCAGTGTTTCCTGACTTCGTTCCTTCTGCAGCAGGTCCTGTGGGTGCCTGAGCTGGCCATCACACTCTATGTCCTAAGATGGAAGTTAGCAATGTGGAGAGAGTGGGAGGCCACATGGGGGGAGTTGCCAATAAGGGAGAGAGACAGACAGACAG
>NW_007842082.1:0-706 GCF_000696425.1 Galeopterus variegatus
TCCTGACAACACTTTGGTTTTAACCCAATGAGACCCATGTTGGACTTCTGACCTATAGAACTTTAGGTCATAAATTTCTGTCATTTAAGCCACTGAGTTTGTGGTAATTTGTTACAGCAGCCATGGGAAACTAAAACATCCATATTCAGAAGAGAGCATCCAACAATCAGGCAGATGCCTTCTCTTAGAGCTAAGGAGGGTGACACAGTGTGGGTAGAGTCACCATCCCCAACCCAGTACAGTCCTGCCCCCAGTGAATGTCAGGTGGGGCTGGGGGGAAGAGGAGCCTTGTGAGACACAGTGCCCTCTCATGAGTGAGGGGCTGCTTCTGCCACTCCCAAGGGGATGTTCTCCCTCCTCCAAGCAAGTGAGGAAGAAGTTTCCAGGAGAATTGCCCTTCTGGATTGGGGGTGTCTGCCACAAGGGAAACCGGCATCTTGTTTTGCAGGTGGGCACTTGCTGGGCTGAAGTCCAGAGAGCTGATTTGCTTGTCTCCAACTCCAAGCTCAGGCTCCCCTATGCTCTGACCAGGCACTGCAGTCCCCTGGCCTCTGCCTGTGCTGCCCTTGGACATGGACATTATGTCACAGCAGTAGGCTATGCATACTGAGCTCCTGGGACCCTCAGTGCTGCTTGGGCCTGAGTCCTGTGACAAAACCCTGTCCTGCATCCTGGGAACTTCCCTGCTCTCCATCAGCACCAGGAG
>NW_007842083.1:0-706 GCF_000696425.1 Galeopterus variegatus
TACAATATACAATATAAATAATGAACAAATTGAAATAAACAGCAACAACAAATCAGGGGGAAGAAAGAAATCTGATTCCTATAATTGCCACATTATATTATCTAAAATCCCTAGTTTTCAAAAAAAATTATAAGACATACAAAGCAAAAAAAGGAATGTAGGGCCCATACATGAGGCAGGCAGTGGAGAGGGGACCAGCCAATAGAAATTGTTCCTGAGAGGGCCCAGATGTCAGACTTATAGAAAGAGACTTTAAATCAGCTATTTTAAGAACTATATAAATCAGCCATATTCAAAGAACTAAGGGAAGCCATATGTAATAAATTTTTTTAAAGTATGACAACAATGACTGACCAAATAAGAAATATCAATAAATAGAAATAACAAAAAAGAACAAAATAATAATTCTAAAGTTGCAAAGCACAATGAAATGAAAAATTTAACAGCAGATTTGACCAAGCAAAAGGAAGAATTAGCACATTTAAAGATAGGTCAATTAAAATGATCTAGTCTGAGATATAGAAAAAAAAAAAAGAGAAAGAAAAGTTAAGAGAGAGTCCAACACCTGTCATCACCATCAGAGACTCCATTCAAACCATTCCAACATATGCATAATGTAAGTCTAAGAAGAGAAAAACAGAGACCAGGGGACAGAAAGAATATTTGAAGAAATAATGGCTGAAAACTTCCCAAATTTTATGAAAAG
>NW_007842084.1:0-706 GCF_000696425.1 Galeopterus variegatus
TTATCTAACATGTCCATCATGCATTATGGTTTATTACAATCTGTTCCATTTTGGAGATGCCACTCCAAAGATCACTGGACTGGGAAGAAAGCCTGTAAGAACTGAATAAACTAGAACGCAAAAAAAAAATATTGAACAGACTGCTTCTGTTTGGTTTAGCATCATTCATATCTGGGACACTCAAGGTGCTTTACAATGAGGTATAAATTAGAACTGTAATGAGCAATTATAAGCAACAACCTAGCTTTCAGGAGACCTACTTGTTTACTCAGGAAGAAAAGACTTGGCTGGCACTTCAAGTTTATTCCCTCTACATTCCTCTAACAACAGTGCAGAATCTTTAGTTTACAAGGCCATACATAATGTAACGGAAGGCAAACACCAAGGCCTTCAGTTAAAGATCTCTATGGAATAGTATATTTAACTCTGATAGCTTACCCTGTAACCATCTACCGAATCAAGAGAGTAGGTTATAGCAATTAAGATCCTGAAATAAATTAGACTAGGCATGAAGAGTGATCAATGAGGACTGGAATTTTAATCAGTATTTAAAATATGAATCCTGGAAGTGACATTCAGTTTTTAAACAACTGATGCTAAACGATATTAATCATTGTAGCATAACTGATAACATTTAAAATACAGAAAAAAAAATAGTGAAAGTCATGTAGGATTTTAAAAAATACAGTCAGGAAACTTGATGGAG
>NW_007842085.1:0-706 GCF_000696425.1 Galeopterus variegatus
CTTCACTTTCATATATTCATCTCTTTATATGAATAAAGGAAATATAGTAAAAGGGAAAATAACTTTGGGAATCAAAATAGTATTGTTCCGGGCCGGCCCGGTGGCGCACTGCTATAGTGCGCCGCTTGGGAAGTGCGGCAGCGCTCCCGCCGAGGGGTCAGATCCCACATACAGACCGGCCGCTCACTGGCTGAGCGAGGGGCGGGAGCAACACCGAGGGTTGCGATCCCGTGGCCGGTCCCGGTCCGGTACGGGCGCAACACTGAGGGTTGTGATCCGTTGCCGGTCACGAAAAAAGACAAAAAGGATAAAAAAAAAATAAAATAAAATAAAATAGTATTGTTCCTATATAAATAACTTTCACTAATGAATGATCTTGCTCTTACTGTTATATTTTTAAAAGTCTACATTTATATACATTCATGTAAAATAAAATGTACAGAGTGAATGTAAAAAATATATAAAGTAAATGTACTCTAGTAAAGACATGTAGAAATGGAGATAAATAATTAGTTGGTGAATCTGAGTCTTTATCATTCTAATGTCTAATGTTATCTCTTACATTAAAGGTTCTTTGACTATGGATCTTACCATAAAAAAGCACTGAAGGAGGAAATATGAAATGCAAAAATACTTGTGCAATTCAAAACCTCTATGTTGGATTCCAAGATGGCGACGGGTCTGGAGCGGCCGTGCCAGGAGACAG
>NW_007842086.1:0-706 GCF_000696425.1 Galeopterus variegatus
TTTGGTGGAAAAACTACTTAAATAGTTCTATTTGCATTCCTTTGTAGAAGAAAATATTTTAGAGGAAGAAAAACAGGACAATTGTGTTCAATTTTCCCTTTGTAATTCTATCTCAAGGAACAGTATTTCATAATACATGAAAGCTCTTAGGGTTTTGTTTAATGTACAGTGACTTTTACACATTTCCATATTGATGTTTCATTTTGTAAAAGACTTACTCAAGATTTTGGTGGCACATAAAGGGTTATTACCAAGTAAGATATGTTGGTTATACTTATATTTTTGCCCTGTCTTTTATTTTCCACTTCATGCTATTGCACTATACTTATATTTTTGCCATCTTTTATTTTCCACTTCATGCTATTGCATTCCATAGAAAATACATATTCATTTCTTTAGCTGCATACAAAGATGCCCTTCTAAATCCTACCTGATAAGTAGATTTCACATTCAAGTTCCATAATAAAATTTTAGAAATAATGAATCAATCCTAGTGGCTGACACAAAATCTATTCATACTTGCTTTCATAATTTATTTTGAGATAGAGTACATGTGTACACACCTTTTTGGTTTAATTAGTGATCTCTCAAAAACTGGAGACATACCTTTGAGGCCTAATCAATGTTTTTTTTTGTTGTGGTTGGTGTTGTTTTTTTTACTTTTTCTTGTAAAAATATATAGAGTGTGATGTTAGATTAAATATGT
>NW_007842087.1:0-706 GCF_000696425.1 Galeopterus variegatus
CCACCAGTGATTTGATCTCTATACAACATATTTACTATATGGTTATAAACACCATAATTACTTTTTCCCCTTTCTATCTATCATATATCACAGTGACTCAACCCTTGTTATCCAACACTGCTCTGTCTGCACTGAAGCAGCAGGATATGGCTAGAATAAAACCTAAAACCATTATGAACAGTTAAACTTTATGAATAAAAATCCTAACTAAGCTTCCGATACTCCTTCCAAACTTACTATTATGTTTTCCTGGTCAATTCGCTTTATTATTCTCCTATATTACCTTTATATAACTTCTCAAATCTCTAACACCTCTTCTATATCATCCTGCTTGGGCTGCCATAACAAAATACTACAAATGTGTGGCTTAAAAAAAGAGAAACTTATTCCCTCACAGTTCTGGAGGATTTGTTTTCTCACATTTCTAAAAGCTTGAATCCCAAGATCAAGCTGCCAGCCAGTTTGGTTCCTTAGCGAGGACCCACTTCCTGCCTTGCAGACAGACATTTTTTCACTGTGTCCTCTCATGGCAGAGAGAGAGAAGGCAAGCTCTCTGATGGCTCCTCTTAAAAGGGCATAATCCCATCACTGGAGCCCCAGCCTCATGACTTCGCATAAACCTAACTACATCCCTAAGACCCCATCTCCAAATACTATCACACTGGGGGGTGCTGTAGATTGAATTATGTCCCACAAAGTCCATGTA
>NW_007842088.1:0-706 GCF_000696425.1 Galeopterus variegatus
CCTTTCAATTACCATAATAGGATTTCCCATCCTCTTAACAGTCACGGTGGGGGCTAAGTTTCTAATATATGAAACTTAAGGGACACAATTCAAGCTTCAGTGAGTTTGGGGGGACATAATTCAATCCACTACAAATGGAATAAGAGAAAGTTAAAGAAATGCATGATCGTGAGGACACTGTAACCTATAAGTGATGTGTGATGTGTTGAGACTGGAAACCTAAGATGACGGTAACTGAGAGTGATGCTAATGCCCTAAGTTTGTTCACACTCTCACCTTGGTAGTAACCTGACCGAAAGGGGAGAATTTATTAAACAAAAATTATGGGAGGCCATTGTTTCCTGCACGAGTCCCCAACAGATCAGACCAAACCAAAATGGAGTCACTCATGTTAAGTGCCACATAATCAAACTAAAACTTTAAGAAAGCAGATAAATCTCAATACACACCAGTGTTTTCCTCTCCTGGAAACAGAGAATCCTAACACAAGTCCCCTCTGTTCTAATCTTTATGAGAAAGAAATCCAAAGCCAATCCATTTTTTCCTACTGTTCTTTTTCCCTGATCACACCTTATAAAACCCAGTGTTCTGCTATCTCCCAGTGGAATTTGAGACCAAGTAAATCCATTTATAATGATGACAGAGAGTGATGTGCATGCCTAAAGTTTTGCTCAGTCTCTCAAAATTGAGAGGTCAATCAAAAGGG
>NW_007842089.1:0-706 GCF_000696425.1 Galeopterus variegatus
GAAGCACCCTTTTTGTTTCATGAATGTTTTAAATGTAGCTCTCACAGATTATTATTACTAATATTTTTCATGGGAAAAAGAGGGTTTTGTTCCTTATAGCTTTAGTTTACTATTTGTCTTTCCCGTTTCCCAATACACATATGCGCGCGTGCACACACACACACACACACACACACACGCCCACACTCTGTAGTGTCCCAGAGAACGTTGAATAGGAACATGACTGAGTGGGTGCCTGGTCATCCAGTAGCCCTGGGACTATGTTTCGCTCAACGTTCTTTAATGTCATAAGTTAATCCCCTGACTTGTGTGTCAGGCTTTTCCAACTCAAACCAACATGGTGGAATCACATTTGCGATATTGGGTTGCGTAAAGTAAGAGAATTTTGAGTTGAAGATGGACGTGTTATATACCGTGGCTTGATATGATCTATCATCCCCCCATCCCCCACGTGGTAGAGTTTTTGTTAACCTCATTTTTATTCTTATCTCCCTCCCTTTTCCTTCTCCTCCTCCCCAAACTAAACTAGAGAGGCAGAAACAGCAACAAAAACGATTCCTTCATTTATCCAGCCCGTATCCTTAGATTCAAACACCCCTTGTCTTTTTCCCACCACACCATCTTACACGATCCCCATGTGTCCAGGGGGAAACTGCAGGAAGGGTTTGTTTCCAGGTGGGAAGTTCAGTCACATCTTTGTCTACTG
>NW_007842090.1:0-706 GCF_000696425.1 Galeopterus variegatus
CCTTGCAATTCTTGCAGCCATGAAGAGGTAGTGTAGGACTTGTACAGTTCTCTTGGGCACAATCATGTGCATGTAACACCAGTGAGCATGCCCAGGTCTGCTCACGCTAGCAAGGGAGCTTCAAAATGACCTGGCATCTCTCTTGGAGGCATAATAGCCCACCACAGCCCCAGTGGCCTCATGTGGGGTAGCCCATCCCAGCTGAGGAGATCTATAGTATCCCAGTGATGTTCTTAGTGTCACAGGGGCCTGTCCACAACCACAGAGGCCCTTCCCAGAGTGGAAACTCCAGCACAACAGCTTTGGAGGGCTCTGGCATCACTTTTGGGGATGAGGAGTCCCACCCAAAATTGCTAACACTTCACCCAGAGTGCCTTACTTCAACAGTAGTGATGCAGACCATCCTAGTTTCCCTCCTGAGAGTGCAGGACCCCAGAAACAAATCCACTGACCCCATTCAGTGTTGCCCACTTTGACAGCAAAGGTGCAGAGTACCCCAATACCTCCTCTGGGAGTACAGGGCTCTGCCCAGGGCTCCAGTAACATCACTGAGTCACTCACTCTTGCTGAGGGGCTACTGAGGATCCCACTATCCCCCTCAAAGGCTATGCTCCTAATTCCAACTCCCAGAAAACCTGCCCAGGGTTGTTCATTTAAGCCAAGTACCTTCGGATCACCACAGTGCACCTATCAAGATAATGGGACA
>NW_007842091.1:0-706 GCF_000696425.1 Galeopterus variegatus
AACATGCCCTTTGAATGTTAGATGGTAGCACTGTATTTCAGGCCCAACAAAAAATTTTTATCTCTCTAGGAGAATGTATTTCGGTTTGATTTTTTCATTTAGTATTTGACTAGACTTCAATATTGTGAAATTTTATATTAACTCGATAATTTATTTTTAATAGTAAAAATAAACCCCAAGGTTAGATTGCATTATATGGGATTAACCTGTTTTAATCTCCCCCCACCCTCACTTCCTCCTTTTTTTCCTTCCTTCCTTCCTTCCTTCCTTCCTTCCTTCCTTCTTTCCTTCCTTCCATCCATGTAGCACATCTCCAGTTCCTCAGATGCTCTACGAACTAGCTCTCCTATTTTTACTTGTTCCTTCACTGATAATTTGAATAAATCTTTGACCTGTGCATTATTTTTTGTTGTTGTTACAAGTCATGTTCCTAAGTTTTGAAAATTATAAACATATGTATGTATAATACACACACAACATATACATATTTATAACAGTATTTGGTTCAGAAAAACACACAAAAATATTAGCTATTAATATTATTCTATTGGTAATACAAATTAGAGATTAAGGATATAGATTTTAGAGTGAGACGTATTGGATTTAAATCCAAATTTTGGATCATACAATTTAAGTAAATTGAACAGATCCTTTAATCTCTCTAAATTCCCATGACTATGTAATACAGATAGTAATAACAAAATAC
>NW_007842092.1:0-706 GCF_000696425.1 Galeopterus variegatus
AATAAATGACCTAACACTACACCTCAAAGAACTTGAAAAACAACAACAATCCAAACCTAAACGTAGTAGACAGAAAGAAATAAGATCAGAGCAGAACTAAACGAAATAGAGACCCAAAAAACAATAGAAAAGATCAACAAAACAAAAAGTTGGTTTTTCAAGAAGATAAATAAAATAGACAAGACTTTAGCTATGTTAACAACAAAAAAAGAAAAGACCCAAAAAACAAAAATCAGAAATGAAAAGGGAGACATTACAACCGATACCACAGAAATACAAAGAATTATTAGAGAGTATTATAAACAACTGCATGACAACAAATATGAAAATCTGGAAGATATGGATAACTTTCTAGACACATACAAACTACTAAGACTGAACCAAGAAGAGATAGAAAACCTGAACAGATGAATAACAAGCAAGGAGATCAAAGCAGTAATTAGCAACCTTCCAACAAAGAAAAGTCCAGGTCTGGATGGCATTACAGCTGAATTCTATCTTTTAAAGAGGAGTTAATACCAATTCTCCTCAAACTATTCCAGACAACTGAAACAGAAGCTACTCTCCCAAACTCATTCTGTGAGGCCAACATAGCTCTGATACTAAAACCAGATAGAGACACACACACACAAAAAATTGCAGGCCACAGTGAGCCGCTTGGGAGCGTGGTGGCGCTCCCGCCGAGGGTTCGGATCCCACATACAGA
>NW_007842093.1:0-706 GCF_000696425.1 Galeopterus variegatus
AAGTGGGAGCTAAAATAAAGAAAGAAAAGAAAGAATCACTTAAACTTTCAAAAAAAAAAAAAGAGAGAGAACAGAACTGTGGTTATTAAAGGTGGGGAAAGGGGGAGGGGAAGGAGAGGGGGAAGGGGGTTGGTGAGAAACTAGTTAAGGGTTGCACAAATATTGATTGTTTTGTAACATGAGTATGCTAATGATCCTGATTTGATCACCACAAATTGTACATATGTATTGATATTCAATTCTGTACCCCACAAATATATATAACCAATTATCTTTCAACAATACAAAAACTGTGGGAAAAAGAAAAGAAAATTTCCTGGGTCAAGCAGTGGCTTGTTCTTCTTTCACAATTTGATCATTTTATCAGTTTGTGGCTGTCGTTTATCATCTGTGGGGAATCAGCTTTCTTGGGTTGTGTCTATATCATGTTTGAATCACCTCATGGGAAACTTTAACGCGAAAACTCTGATTATCCGGATCTGCACTCATGTCACGCCAAATATGATGAGAAACATCTGGATTGTCAATAACGAAGGCAAAAGGTGTTGACAAAGTCTAAAATTTTTACCTTTAAATTGTGTTTAGGGCCGGCCTGTGGCTCACTCGGGAGAGTGTGGTGCTGTTAACACCAAGGCCACAGGTTCAGATCCCATATAGGGATGGCCGGTTGGCTCACTGGCTGAGCGTGGTGTTGACAACACCAAGT
>NW_007842094.1:0-706 GCF_000696425.1 Galeopterus variegatus
AAACTTGCCTCCAAGGTAAAGCAAGAAGAAAAGACTGGGCCTCTCAGGTAGTCCCTACACCCGAATTATGTAGTTCACCTTGGTCACGCTTTTGTTGCTAGCTGGCTGATAGAGTTTGGATCTGTTGTCCCTCCAAAGCTCATGTCAAAATCTGACCCCTAACTGGCTATGTTGGGAGTGGCTTGGGTTATGGGGGCAGATCCCTCATGAGTAGATTAAGGCCCTGGAAGGGCAGGGAGGGAGGGAGTTCTTGCTGTGTTAGTTCCCGTGAGAGCCGATTGTTTAAAGGACCCTGGAATCTCCTCTCTCTCTCTTGCTTCCTCTCACCATGTGATCTGCTTGTACCTGCCACCTGCCTGCTGCTTTCCACCATAAGCAGAAGTAGCCTGATTCCCAGGCCCGATGCATCTGTTCCAGAATTGTAGGCCAAATAAACCTCTATTCTTTACAAATTACCCAGTCTCAAGTCTTCTGTTACAGCAATACAAAAATGGACTAATACAGAAAATTGGTACCAAGGAGTGGGGTATTCCTATACCGATACCTGAAAATGTGGAAGCATCTTTTGAATTGGGTAAAGGGCAAAGTTTGGAGGAGTTTGGAGGACTCAGAAGAAGATCAAAAGATGAGGGAAAGTTTGGAACATTTAGAGACTGGTTAAATATTTGTGACCAGAATGCTGATGGAAATGTGGACAGTAAAGGCC
>NW_007842095.1:0-706 GCF_000696425.1 Galeopterus variegatus
ATGCTCAGGAGGGTCTGCACTATCCTGTTTAGAAGAAAGGGCATAAGCTGTAGAAAAAGACCACATTCTACTTGCTTACCTTTTATAAATGTATGCATTATTGGTGTGTTTTTGCAGTAGCTGGACATAGTTATGTAATTTAGCTGTAATCAAGTGTATCTCTAGGGAAAACAATTTGATCTGACAGAACAAATGCATGTCACGCAAATGCATTCTGGGCTTAGAATTGGACACAATAAATGGATATCACTTTGTTTTGTTTGTCCTTGAGAAATGGACACTTTCTTTATCATAGACATATTTACATTACATAAAGTATAGTATGCATGGATTCCGAGAAACCAAAAGATGAAGCATACTAAAACTATTGTCTTCTTACTGCCTGAATTCCTCTTTTCTTATACTCTCATCTTTTGGGTAAGTTGCCTTACACTGTTTTTAAAAGCAATCAAAAACAGGATTCTCCGTAAAATTCAGAAGAGAGAGAGAGAGAAAGAGAGAGAGAGGGTGTGTGTGTGTGTAGATACATATTTCTTAATTATGAATAGTTTTAAGCTTTTACAAAAGTAGGGAGAAATATATTAATTTACCTCTACATAACAATCAACCATACTTAGAAATTATTAATATTTTGCTCTATGTACCGCTTCAGTCTCCTATCTTGTTTTACTTATTGATTTTATATTGTTTTACAATGAAAAATGAT
>NW_007842096.1:0-706 GCF_000696425.1 Galeopterus variegatus
GCGGGAGCGCCGCCACGCTCCCAAGCGGTGCACTCTCCAGTGCGCCACTGGGCCGGCCCATGAAGTTAACTTTTCTGACTTCAAATCCTTTGTTCTTTCTAGTGTACCACACTTAATGATTCTATCCAAGACAAAAGTATTGTGTATTTGGCTATGAATCAAGAGAGACCAGTTTGTGCTAAATTTAAGACCTATGAAAATTATCATATGGTGTTTCAATGTGACATTTCAAAGATACTGTTACAGTAGGAGGGGATTCAATAAATGCCCACCTTTTCCCCTCTGTCCTAACAAGCATCCTTTGAAAGAGAACTCACAGGATAAGGGATGGAAGATAGTAATAATAACTTGATGGAAAGAAATCTTATCTTTTTTGATAGACAAGCAGATACAACCCATTTCATACACGTTCTCAAGATAAACAATAACTTGTCCTCAAGTGAGAGACTTGACAGCACCTTTCATCACGTGTAGTTCATCCTAAATTCCCCTGGCAGTTGGGATGCCATCTATGTTAGCCAGTCGCCTTTATCCAAAAGAAAAAGGAAACCTCTAGAATCTTTATGACAGGAGGTAGTTTTGCAACAGGGAGCAAGGCACCTGCCAAAGTTGGGCTCTTTCTCTCCCATGGGAACTGGGAGACAGGGTGCTATCTTCCTCTATGTTGACATTGCAAAGAGTTGGCTTCCAGGTCCTTGAGGGGACA
>NW_007842097.1:0-706 GCF_000696425.1 Galeopterus variegatus
GGTTTTGGAGAATTTTACTTCACAGTAATTTATGTATAAAATTAAAAACAAAAACAAACAAACAAACAAACAAAAAAAAAAAACAATGTGTAATACATCGAAATATGGAGAAACAAAGTAAGATTATATGTATGACTGATCAATGGAAATTGTGATAACTTTGTAAATTATAGTAGTAGTTATTGTTTTATTTTTCCTATCATTATTTTTGTTTTATTATCTTTCCAGGATAAATAGCTAAATATGCATATCCACCCTAATGACTGAGGACCAAAATTTTTTTTATTGTAGATCATGATTTTGCATGCCTGGGTTTGACTTTCATTTTTAAAAGACCAGTGTAATGAATTAGTCAAATTTTTAATAATCAACTCTAAGAAGTATGTGAAGATTATAAGAAGCTGCAGAGTACCTGGCCCACGTGGAAGTCAAGGTCAACTTATTTCTCTTCCGTGTTTTCTACCTAAACAGCTAAATTACAGCTCCCAGTGTATGGAGTGATCTACTTGGCTTAGGGAGGTAGTGGTAAGTCTGAGCCCAAGAGGTATTTGACAGCTTTGATTCATCTTATAATTTCACATTTTGCAAAACAATTACATCGGAGAAATTACACTTATATATATGTAGTTATGCTAGGGCAAAAAGTAAGCAAAAAATTACTAGAATAAGTGCAAATATTATGTCCATTGTTATAACAACACATTAC
>NW_007842098.1:0-706 GCF_000696425.1 Galeopterus variegatus
CATTACCATTGTTTCAGCTCATTCTTAGGGCCCAGGTTCCATGCCAGGAGAAATAAACAGAGAAGAAGAGGGGCTACCACCCCAACTCAGTACACCTATAGATCACCTATAGGCATTGCTGAGAGAGTTACATTGCTGTCCTCACCCTCAGACTCAAAGACAAAGAAAAAATCTTGACAGAAGCAAGAGCAAACTCACTCATCATGTTTAAGGAAACTTCAATAAGTTTAACAGCTGACATCTTATTAAAAACAATAGGAGACAGAAGGCAGTGGGATCACATATTCAAAGTGCTGGGGGGAAAAAAGGCAAAACCTGTCAACTATGAATATATATTCAACACAACTAACTTTAAAAAAGAAAGCAAATTAAAGTCATTTCAAATAAACACAGACATTTTATGCTAGCAGACTCATCTTACAAGAGATACTAAAGGAAATTCTTAAGACTGAGAGGAAGTTACACCAGACAGTAATTTCAATCTATAGATAAAAACAAAGAGCAGTGGAAAGATAAAATGGTGTATTCATTAAAGAGTAAGAATGCATATATTTCGTCTTCTCTTTTCTCTTAAATGATTTAAAATAAATCATTTACAATCCCATTTACAACAGCTACAAAAAATAAAATACTTAGGAATAAATTTAACCAAGGAGATGCAATATCTGTATGCTGAAAACTATAAAATACTGATGAAAGATATTGA
>NW_007842099.1:0-706 GCF_000696425.1 Galeopterus variegatus
TTCTCCGGCTTTATGTCACCCATACATGTCATCTGCTGGCCCCATGTCTTCATCCAAAGCCATGATAAAGATGATGAATGAAGCAATGGCAGAGTCCTGTGGCTCACAACTAGAGACCTGCTCCGAGACTGGCAGCCAGCTATTTTATTCTGAACTCTTTGCAAAGCTTAATCAGCTATGACTCTTCCTAAACTTATCAGTGGGAAGCCCACATTACTTCATTCTCCATCTTCTTAATTAATAGTAGCATCTTGTCAGCTACTGCATTAGGTCTGAGGACAAAAGAGTAAACAAGGCACGATCACTTCATAATTTTGCTTAGATTTTGACCTAGAAAACACGTTTTCATATGGTTCAACCAAATTTAGTAATGGTGTTACACGTTCTCTTATAGAAGTGCATACAGTGACCCCCCAAAACACTAGGGGAATCCAGTCTAGTCTTGAGGTAGATGGTTGATGGAGTTTGGATGTGTTGTCCTCTCCAAAACTCATGTGGAAATTTCATCCCCAATGTGGCAGTGTTGGAAACTGATTGAGTCATGGGGGCAGTCCCTCATGAATGGATTAATGCTCTCCCTGGGGGAGGGGAGATTAAAGAGTGAGTTCTCACTCTATTAGTTCCTGCGAGAGCCCATTGCTTAAAAAATTCCTGGCACCTTCTCTCTCTCTCTTGCTTCCTCTCACCATGTGATCTGCTTGTACCC
>NW_007842100.1:0-706 GCF_000696425.1 Galeopterus variegatus
ATGTTGAAGGGATACCTGCACACCCATGTTTGTTGCAGCTCTATTTACAGTTGACAAGATAAGGAACCAAACTAAATGTCCATTGAAAGACAGCTAGATAAGGAAAATGTGGTATATATACACAATGGAATACTACTCAGTCATAAAAAAGAATGAAATTCTGCCATTTGCAGCAATATGGATGAGCCTGGAGAAAATTATGTTGCATGAGATAAGCCAGACACAGAAAGAGAAATACAGTGTGTTCTCACTTATAACTGGGTGCTAAGAAAGAAAGCAAGCAAGCAAGCCAAAAAGAAAGAAAAGACCACACCACAGTAGTGTGTTGAACTTTCAGAAGGAGAGAACAAACCTGAGGACACTAGTGATGGGGAGGAGGGAGGGGGGAAGCTGGGGAGTGACAGGTAGCGTGGAGGGCATGGAGAAGGATTACGATTTGTAATGATGAATACGATAATTGTAAGGCCACTGAGGAAGGAGACGCTAGCAGGGCAAAGGATGAAAAAAGATTTTATTGGCAAGTGGCGAGTGGACCTTTTGGGCTGAGCTGAAAAATGGCGTCAGTGCTGAGAGGCAGTTGGATGTCTTGTTTTATAGGGTTAAGATTAACATCTGGCCTAACCCAGGGAAATGGTTACAATGTTGCACTCTGGGTACAGTCTGTTCAACCTGCTCATGGGAACAGAGACTTAGGGAAACAGAAACT
>NW_007842101.1:0-706 GCF_000696425.1 Galeopterus variegatus
GGCTACATTAATTTGTATTCCCACCAGCAGTGTATAAGGGTTTTCTCTTTTTTAACATTATTACCAACACTGGTTATTATTTTCTTTTCTGATAATAGCCTCTTTAATAGCTGTGAATTTGTTTCTCTAATTTTCATTTCCTTGATGATTAGTCATGCTGAGCATTTTTCTTATTCTTGTTGGTCTTTTGTATGTCTTTTATTGAGAAGTGTCTACTCAAGAGTCTTGCCCATTTTAAATTATATTACTTGGTATTGTTTTGTTTCACTGTCAAACTGGGTTATGTATATATTTTGGAAATTTTAATCACATGTCAAATGCATAATTTGAGAAATTTTTCTCACATTCTATAGGTTGTTTTTCTTTCTTTCTTTCTTTTTTTCTGTTGGTCGTTTCCTTTGCTGTGCAGAAACTTGTTAGTTGGATGTAATCCCATTTGTCTATTTATGCTTTTTAGTCCTTGCTTTGGTGGTTTCATAGAAAAAAATTTGTCAAGATTAGCATCATGAAGTCTTTCATTTACATTATCTTCCTGCAGTTTTATAGTTTCACGTATTATATTTGTCTTCAATTTATTTTCAGTTGATTTTTGTAAGTGGTGAGAGACAGGGTTCTAGTTTTATTCTTCTGCATGTGAATATCTAGTTTTTCAGCACCATTTATTGAAGAAATTGTTCTTTCCCAAAAGTATGTACTTGGCACCTTT
>NW_007842102.1:0-706 GCF_000696425.1 Galeopterus variegatus
CTGAATAAAGGGATGGATGGATGGATGGATGGATGGGTTCTTCCAGATTTAGTTCAGGCATCACCTCCTCCTGAAAGCTGTTCCTGACTCCTCCAGGCCCACAGTGCTCCATGTTCATATGCCAATCACAGAGTCGAGCAGCTCACACAAAATTCTCTGCTCATCCATCTGACTCCTCACCAGCCTGTGAGCCCTCAAGCACAAGGATCATGTCTCCTCCGTGTTTGTAACTTCAGCACCTTGGCATTGCCTTGCCCACAGATGGTCGGACTAAGCTGAACTGAACTAAACAACGACCTTGTGCAACCCACCTTTTCTCCTTGGCAATGCTCAGTGTGGGGGTGGTCTTCTCACCTCAGAGTGAGCAAACCCCACAGCCCCGGAAGTCTTTAGCAGGGAAGCAAGCACGGTCAGCTGACACCAAGTTGTTAAGCAGCAACTGCCTGGAAATCAAGAACAGGATTTCAGATATTTCTGGCACCTGTTATATAGACTTTGAGGATTTCCCTTTTTATTATGATGAGCGGATATGTTCCTAGAGAAATGCATGTAAATTAAGACTTTGTCCTTTTAGATGGGAAATTATTTAAAATGCAAATTCAGAATTAACTCTGGAAGATTTAATCTTTCAGATTAAAAGATTGCAAAATATCTTCAATAGTTATTTTGTGCCAGACACTATACTAGGTTCAAAATTTGTTACCTT
>NW_007842103.1:0-706 GCF_000696425.1 Galeopterus variegatus
GTTGTTCTGCTCATGTATTATTATCTTCTACATCGATGTCAGTGTATTACAAATTGGGAATAGGTAGGATGGGGTTTTGCTGTTAGTCTCCTAATAAATCTATTTGATTCAGCATAAAATTTTTGTTCTGGTTATTTATTTTACTGTGCTTTGTGCTCATGAATTCATCAACTAGTTTTAACCTGAAATGGTTCACTTTAACAAAATTCTATTCTGATTTCAGACTGCAAAATCAGGATAAGGGGATTCCTAACTATTTTTCCTTTTGATATTGGTATTGCAATTTGAAAAATTCCCTAGACGTGTCCCAAATTTAACCCAAATATACTGCAATTTTTGTGGTTATCTATGCTGATTATAAACAGGGACATTTCTTAGCTGGTGAATGCTTAAAAAACCCACTTTCCTCTTTTCATTAGTGACACAATTTCATTTTGGTTCACTTCTCCATTTCCACTGTTTATAGAACTCAGCTCTGGTGAGATGTTAACTCCAGAGATTGTGGGAAGAATTGTAACTAAAGGACTTAGCTATAAAACTATCCTTAGGAGTTCCCAAGATTTGGTCAATAAAGGGAAGCCGATTGCTAAAATCACACAGTATTTTCCCCCCTTTTTGATAGATGTGTTTTATTTTTTTCCATCTTCTTCACTTCTGATTATACATCAAGCTAGTATTAAAAATGAAGCATTTATTCTTCGGAATG
>NW_007842104.1:0-706 GCF_000696425.1 Galeopterus variegatus
GGTATCAAGAGTGTTGGTGGCAAAGCTCAGATTTGAAGCAAGTGGAAAAATCCCTTAGACTGAGTGAAATTTAGGAATGTTGATACTGAAGGAATTAAACAAACAGGATTTTAGAGATGCCTTTGACTAGTAGAAATACCTTTAATAAAACAACTTTATAAGACCTGCTCACTGCATTCAACACAACCCAGATGTAATTCCAAGAATGAGCTACAGTAAACAAGCAGCAGAGACTGCACTCTGCTCACTAGTTTCTTTAAAAAAAAAAAAAGGATTGGTTCATAATTCTTTCAAATGAAATATATTAAGCATCTGCCAGTGTTTCAGCATCATCTTAAGGGCCTCCCAAATGCATATGAACAGAGCAGGAAAAGAGATGCTTCATAAGTGGTTTTCGACAATTATCAGAACTGAAAACTGGGTGATATTGTGATTGAAGGGAAAATAGAAACAAATGACATTGTTTTTGGCAACACAGCGTAAATTCTTGGTGGAATATTTCAATAGATCTTGAAATGAATTTGTTAACCTCTTTACTCCTAAAACTTGAATGCAGATTTCTTTTTTTTTTTTTTCCTGCCAAAGCTCAATAAAACCCCATTATATAAAAGTGAGAGAAGAGCTGTTTTAGGTGTCAGGATGGCGTTTATTTTCCCATGGGTAACATTTTCTGACTTCTATTTGTGATGGTGGAAATAAGAAGTGT
>NW_007842105.1:0-706 GCF_000696425.1 Galeopterus variegatus
AAATCCCAGTCTTCAGTGAAGGATCCTGTAAATCTGTTTTCTCAACCCTGGCTGCCCATTAGAATCACTTGGAGAACTTTTAAAAAATACCAGTGCTCTGGATCCATCCCAGACCAAGTAAATCAGAATCTCTGGCAATGATATTTTCATTTTCCTGAAACTCCCTGGGTCTACTATGCAGCCAGGGCTGAGAATCACTATCGAATCATGGGGGAAATGATATAGAATTAATTGTGAAAGTTTCTTCATTTCCTCATTATCAATAAACTTCTATAGGACAGACAATGAGTGTGGTGGTAAAACTGGTTCCTTTCAGTCACTGACTACAGGCTAATCTGACTGAGTTCTGTGAGTAAACATTGAATCTAACCTCTATTGGGTCAGATAGTTTATTCATTCTGCCTGTGGGCCCTGTTTGGGGCATCAAAGAACACTTTTGGAAGAACATTATGATTATGCTCCTGATATGTCCTAAATATGCCACAAACAGCCCTAACTTTCCTTAAAGCAATTCCCTTCTCTTCTCTTCTTTTTCAGAATTCTTTGTCAGTTCTTAAGCATTTATACTTGTTTATAAATTTAAAATTATTTTGGCTAATTCCATAAAAAATCCTAGAATTTTTAGTGCAGTCATATTGAATTTATAGGTTCATTTGGGAGAGGAGGACTGAAACACTTACGATGGTTTATAAACACAGTAAAATAA
>NW_007842106.1:0-706 GCF_000696425.1 Galeopterus variegatus
GGATAACGATGGGCCTTCCCCAGTATTCCAGGAAAACAAATGATAGGATTTTTCTCAGTTCTGAATTTTTCATCCATGTAATTGTCTTCATTGTTTGATGCCTACCACTCCTCCCCTGTACGAGAGTTAATCCTGAGGCTGGGCTAGATGGGGTGTATCTTCAGGTGTGCTGGGGACCATGGCAGGGGGACCTGGATGACGGTGTCCAAAAAGCCATGTAGCCAGGAAATGCAGTGGCATGTGGCCTGTGCTGTCACAGGGCCTTGTGCTTAGAGAGCCCCATGCTTGGTTTAATGCTTTGCTGTTGCCATTTTGAAGTTCTTGCTGACTTTTTAGCAAGAAGCCCCACAGTTTCATTTTGCAGTGGGCCCACAGATAGTGTAGCTGATCCTGAATGGCAGGGATCCCAGTTCATGGCACCCACAATAGCAGAATTAGTGTACCCTTGGGGTGGGGTGCTCTCCTATGGTAGGCTTGTTGTGAGGCACCCTCCTGCAAGAATGCACTTACATGCCACTAGTGCAGAAAAGGGCAGTTTATTCACTCCAGCTGGCCAGCAACCATCTCTCAAGGAGCAACCAAGGGAGAACAGCCTCGGGCCTTGGTCTTGTGGGGTTTTTATTTATTTATTTATTTATTTATTATTTTATCCTTCCTTGAATTTATTTGTTTATTTTTCTTAATTTTATTTTGTCGATATACAATG
>NW_007842107.1:0-706 GCF_000696425.1 Galeopterus variegatus
TGTGTTGGGAAGGGAGATATAAGGAAACTTTCAGAACTTTCCATTCAGTTTTACTGTGAAATTAAAACACCTCTAAAAAATAAAATCTATTTAAAAATTTAGATAGTATTCAAAGGAATATTTATTATTATTACAGAGATGATATCCATATATAATGACATAGGTAAATATAATTAGTTCAACAGGCTTATGTTTATTTCCTTCTACGTGTCATCCACAGTTGCAGGTACAAGGGCTATTCAATTGGAGAGGTGGTTAAATTTTTGTGAGTAGAAGACAAATTCATCTTTATAACACAGCCTGATTAGTATTGTGAGAAAAGTAAGCATCCTGTCCTCTTTCAATCATTCTGGTCCTGGCTCTCTGTAAATTCACGTAGTCAAGGCTAGAACACAAAGAAGCTGACCTGCTAGTTATTTGTTTTGATTTCTCTCCAATGCTGCACCTGTGACCTCAAAGCTCTAGAGGACTAACTTTGGCCACTGAGGAAGCTGAACTGACTTGCCCTGACCTTTCATGACCTACCTTGAGGCTAAATCCAAGCCTAGAGGAAAAGACACTAGTGTGGACAGAGCCCTAGTTCAGCTGTGTTTATCAAGAGGGTCTCAGGGGTGTCTTTCTGCAGTGCAACCTTCTCTCTGTGCCCTTCATTTATTACTATACTTGGAGTCATTAATGCATTTATTGCTTTTACTCTAATCCATCA
>NW_007842108.1:0-706 GCF_000696425.1 Galeopterus variegatus
AAAAAAAAAAAGAAAGAAAGAAATGACAGAGTTCTTGCTCTCAAGGAGCTCCCAGTCGAGCAGAGGAGAAAGGACAAGACAACAAAACAATACAGCTTCGTGCCCTGATTGTATGAGGTGCTATGTGAGCCCAGAGCATACGTGGCAGGGGAGGTCAGAAAAAGCTTCCCTTGTGCCAACAGCAAAACTATGTTACCAAGGACAAAGGTAGGGCCTTCATATTTAGGCCACCCCCCCTGCCAAGTCTTCTCCATTTCAATAAGGAACAATCATCTTCCACTCAAATGATGGATATACACATGAAAAACCTTGATTTCTTCTCTTTCCTTCATCTCATACATCAAGTCCTGAACACTCTGAAACATATCCTGGTTCCTTCCATTCACTTCTCCCCATCACACAAAGTCAAGCCTAATGCAAATCCAACACCTCTCACCTTGACTCTGAAATAGCCTCCCTCTAACTAGCCTTGAATTTTCAGTCTTGTCCTGCTCCAATCAATTCTTCACACAGTAGCCAGAGGGACCTTTTAACATGTAAATAACATTGATGTTTCTCTGTTTAAAATCCTTCAATGGTTTCCCACGATACTTAAAGTGAAATTTAAACTTCCTCACTTTGATCCAAAGGCCCTGATATTGGCCCTTGCTTATCTCTCTGATCACACCTTAAATTGCTTCCCTCTCCCTAGCTCCTCCCCCACTGC
>NW_007842109.1:0-706 GCF_000696425.1 Galeopterus variegatus
CCTTCCACTCTGTTTCTGTGTCATCTCTGCTGACTTACTTGGCCTTTGTTGTCTCGGGCTGGTCGCTCGAACCCATAGCAGGGCTTGGGTGCTCTCAGGAGTCTTCTTTTGTGTCGGCCCTAAAACCTTGAACCTGTATTTTAAAGTCAGTTACAATCAATGTTTCCAAGTTAAGTCCAAGTTTGTTTATGTAAGACTCCTGTTAGAGAGACAACGTCAGGCTAGTGGTCTCCTTACCTGCTATTTCTGAAAAGAAAAAACCATCTTTAGCTCCTCTCAACAACTATTTCTTAAGGTTCTATTATGTGTCCATCCCTGTTCTAGGTACAGGAGGTAAAGCAACAGGCAAAACAAAGTCCCTGCCCTCATGGAAGTTGTTTTCATGAGTATGTAGACATCTAGTGCTAGGACAGGTGCTCGATAAATCTATTTATGAATGAATGGAGGTTAGTGATAATATCTTCCTCTCACGTGCACTTACATTTATATAGTATTTTCATTGATTAACTTTTTTTGTGTGTAAAATCTCATCTGATTCCCACCACCATCTCAGATGGCCCAGTGGTTCCAGTAGAATAATCCCCCTTTCCATTCCCATCCTGAGGATGGATGCATGGCCCAGCCTGGACCATGCCCCCATGGCCACAGTGAATGTTGTGACCCACATCAGGCCAGACTTTGCTGGAAATGTTGTTAGGGGTCTGGG
>NW_007842110.1:0-706 GCF_000696425.1 Galeopterus variegatus
TTATGTAGCTAAAAAAACATGAGATCTGAAATGAAATTTCAGTTGATAAGCTTAACAGTTATTTAAGCATTGAAGAAGAAAAGATCTGTGATTTTGAAGACATTGCAACTATCCAAACCAAAGCACAGATTAAATAAAAAAAAATAAGGTTGCCTGAAAAACAAAAATAAAATAAACCTCACTAACCTGTGGGATAATACCAAGTGGTCTAATATATAGATAATTAAAATAAATAATGGCTAAAATGGAGAATTTTGTCATCAGGAGTCCTGCACAGCAAGAAATGTTAAAAGAAGTTATTCAGATAGAAGAAAAATTGTTTCAGATAGAAACATGAATCTAGACAAAAAAACAAAATGTGTCAGACTGGTAAATATGAAAGTAATTTATAATAGTGTTTAATTTTATTATTTGTAAAATTTCTTTAAATGAATATGAACTGATTAAATTAAAGATAACTATGAATTTTGGCTTTATAATGTACAGAAATAAAATGTAAGATATTTATAGCAAAAAGGATGGTTATGGAGACAACAGAAATTTACACCATTGTATGTTTTTTACATCATGTGTTAAGTAATATAATATTTGAAGATAGACTTTGATAAGTTAATGTATTATAAGCCTTAGACCAAAGGCAATAATAATGATAACAGTGGAGCTATTGCTAAAAAGTTAACAGAATACATAAAATAGTTCACAAAAA